>NC_137509.1:7622500-7690000 GCF_041902795.1 Electrophorus electricus
GAACTCCAGCTGTTGCAGTCATAGTCTCTGAGTGTTGGATTAATGCAGATCCAGCTGTTGCATCGTCACTCAGAAGAATGAGAAGAGCTGAAAGTAGCGGTGAGGGGGGAAGAACGGCATCAGAGGAGGGCATTCCCACAGGCATCAGAGGGGGGCGTTCCCACGAGCATCAGAGGGGGGCGTTCCCACGAGCATCAGAGGGGGGCGTTCCCACGAGCATCAGAGGGGGCCATTCCCACGAGCATCAGAGGGGGGCGTTCCCACGAGCATCAGAGGGGGGCGTTCCCACGAGCATCAGAGGGGGGCGTTCCCACGGGCATCAGAGGGGGGCGTTCCCACGGGCATCAGAGGGGGGTGTTCCCACGAGCATCAGAGGGGGGCGTTCCCACAGGCATCAGAGGGGGGCGTTCCCACGAGCATCAGAGGGGGGCGTTCCCACGAGCATCAGAGGGGGGCGTTCCCACGAGCATCAGAGGGGGGCGTTCCCACGAGCATCAGAGGGGGGCGTTCCCACAGGCATCAGAGGGGGGTGTTCCACAGGGCTCAGGAAAGAGGCTCGGATCAAATCTTGGGAAGAACTTGGATTTTGTGGAGGAGAGGAATACTCAGAAGATAGGAGGGAAAGCGACATAAGAGATCCACTCAAACTGAAACTCAGACAGACAGGAAAAGGGCAGATCACAGAGGGACCTTTAATTTAAACAGCCACAGCTGTCAGAGAGAGAGAGAGAGAGAGGGAGAGAGAGAGAGAGAGGAAGAGAGAGAGAGAGGGAGAGAGAGGGAGTGCTATGTGTGCTATGTCCATGTCGATGACTCTTTGTAAATAAGTGACAGAGTGAATGGTTGGTGAGGGAGTGCCACTCTCACAAGCCTGCATTCTGTGTGCAGGATCATTGCTGCTATCTTCCAGTGGGAAGGGAATTCGTCTGTGTCCTCGCTGACGCCTGACAACACTTGGCGTGTCTTAGATGGGTACCTGTGTCCCAGACGCAGGATACACACACAGACGTCCTCTGGGCTGACATTTTAGCTTGAATATACTCCACAGGCCAAGGAAAAAGAGGGAACCAAACAGGAACAAGGCACTAAGTGGAGAAAAAGGATTTTTTCTCTGTCCTTGACCCTTTATCTGTGATCTTCTCATGCTGTCCATCCTACATTCTATTTCAGATAAGCCCTCACCATGTGCAGGAAGCATATCAAAACTGATGTAATTATTTATTTGTATTTTATATTTATAATTTATTACTTATGGTAGACATCATCACCACAGCGGCACACAGAGATAAAAGGATGTCAACGGATGAACACTGGACATCCACCGTTATAGAGAGGGCACAGGAAATGCTGGTGTGGACTGCACAAGCACAGCATGGTGACCCCTTGTTTACCTATTACAGACGCGGAGGTGTGTTCTGGTGAACGCTATAGAGTCAGATGTGGAGGTTTGTTCTGGTGAACGCTATAGAGTCAGACGTGGAGGTGTGTTCTGGTGAACGCTATAGAGTCAGAGACGTAGGTGTGTTCTGGTGAACGCTATAGAGTCAGACGTGGAGGTGTGTTCTGGTGAACGCTATAGAGTCAGACGTGGAGGTGTGTTCTGGTGAACGCTATAGAGTCAGAGACGTAGGTGTGTTCTGGTGAACGCTATAGAGTCAGATGTGGAGGTGTGTTCTGGTGAACGCTATAGAGTCAGACGCGGAGATGTGTTCTGGTGAACGCTATAGAGTCAGAGACGTAGGTGTGTTCTGGTGAACGCTATAGAGTCAGACGCGGAGGTGTGTTCTGGTGAACGCTATAGAGTCAGACGCGGAGGTGTGTTCTGGTGAACGCTATAGAGTCAGAGACGTAGGTGTGTTCTGGTGAACGCTATAGAGTCAGACGCGGAGGTGTGTTCTGGTGAACGCTATAGAGTCAGACGCGGAGGTGTGTTCTGGTGAACGCTATAGAGTCAGACGTGGAGGTGTGTTCTGGTGAACGCTATAGAGTCAGACGCGGAGGTGTATTCTGGTGAACGCTATAGAGTCAGACGTGGAGGTGTGTTCTGGTGAACGCTATAGAGTCAGACGCGGAGGTGTATTCTGGTGAACGCTATAGAGTCAGACGCGGAGGTGTGTTCTGGACTTACCCATAAAGCAGCACAAGAGGGAGGAGGAAGCAGACCTACTTACTGAGAGGGTTGCAGAAAGAGTAAAATAAAATAGAAGAGCAAAGAAAATGAGAAAGAGCGGGAGAGAGAGAAGGAAAGAGGGATAGTCAGAAAGCCCACTGGTGCAGGGCTGAAGAGAGCAATCAGTAGTCCCAGCACTCTCAACTAACAAACCCACATCCCAGCAATGCTTCCCTAACACTCTTAGCATTCTTTATTTTTATGCTCACTTTCCTTGGCTATCAAAACATTCTACAAAATGTTTTCAGAACATTTTACTTCAGGGAACATTCCCATTGACCAGTTTTAATAAAAAAAAAATAATAATAATAATAATAATAATATTTACAGAACAATGTACGGGATTAACTGTAACAATTAATACTTTTAATACATTGTAAGATATATTACATTTTAAGACATATAATGTTATAAGGACAATATGTTCTGAACATTTTCTACTAACTTTGTGAGAAATGTTACATAATGGTAGGCAATGGTCTGGAAACATTCCCTGTTAGCTGAAGTAACAACTGCACTGCTGTCAGACTGCTTAGGGGCAGACTGAGACTTGCCAACCATCATCCAAAGACAGTGCGAGTAAGTGGTGCAGTCTAGAGCTTTCAGGATGCAGGATAATCTCACTGCTTAACAATGGAGATGGAGTGGATGACCCTGCAGAGAGTTGCTCGCAGATACTGCCAGACGTCCGCTTGTTTCCCAAGACCTCGATCTTTCTCCCTCGGAACCACCACCTCCCACTTGCAGGGGTGGCTGCTCGGGACAAGCCCGGGACACACCCGGGACACACTCCATGAGGCTTCCTCAAAGCCGTGCATCAGCAGTGCAGAGTGCACACAAACTCCTCTGAGCAAGACCAGCGGTATAGAAACCGTATCTGTGTGGTGGAGATCGTTTTAGGCCCCAGTTTTAAGTGCTGCAAACTGCAGTCCAGCCTTGCCCAAAGCTTCGGACACATCTGTAGCCGAGGACAGAGCAGGGCACTGCTGGAATTCA
Organism: Electrophorus electricus; assembly: GCF_041902795.1. NCBI lineage: Eukaryota > Metazoa > Chordata > Actinopteri > Gymnotiformes > Gymnotidae > Electrophorus > Electrophorus electricus. The sequence goes on from NC_137509.1 coordinate 7,625,667, forward strand.
CACAATGGCTCTTTGCAACTCCCTTTTAACTAACTGAGGTGGCATTTTTATCTCAAGTGGTCAGAGCAGATGTATCCTGCCAGCATTCTCTCAAAAAATATGCAAGACGGGCATGACTAATGTTTCAACTCAGCAGGCAGTGTTTACCAAGTGCAGATAGACCAAATGACATTCGGTCCCCTGTGTTCAGTCAGCCCACAGGTTCCTGCAGGAGAGAATCAACAATGTACCACATCAGAAGGCGTCCATTTTGTTTGGAGCCGAGTAGTTCATCTTGCCTTTGTGGAAAACTGAAACGCCTGAGTCATCTTGAGCGCTATAGGTGAATGGCATTTAAAGAGCCTGGCACACCGTCCTGAAGGAGGGCGGCGGTTCAGTCCAAAATGCTGGTCAGATAAAGAACAGGCTGTGAGGGTGTCCAGCAATGGGGCAGATCACAGAGCTAGCCGATGGACCCAGCAATCCACTCGATATTCGCAAACACTGCGGTTTTCTGACATGGTGTGTATGCGCCTGCAGTGCTAATCCCATGTGATCAATTTTGCGTGCGTGTGTGAGGGGATTCATCCAGAGAAGGGGTGAGGAGATCTGTAAAGACGCTCATGTCCACGAGCCTAATATGTCCATAATCCATTTCTGAGCTGCGGAATAAAATGGCCAGGACCTCTGGGTACGCTGTTTACAGCTCAGGATATAAGGACTAGCAACAGAGAGCTGCATTTGCCCTGCTGATCCCTGAGGGGAAATATGTGGAAATCTCCATCTAGGATTGTACCCACACAATTATAGCACAACAAATTGAGCAATCTATCACCTTAGCGCCTGGGCCCCTCACCAACAAAGTGTCTAGGAGGTTTTAGTTAACCTGCATTAACTGACTCTGTATGCTGCACTTCACCAGTACAGATAGATCCACTCATGTCAGGTTACATCACAGTGCGGGGGGGGGGGGGGGGGGGGGATTGATACTGTGAATGATACAGGGCTGTGTTCCCAACTCTCAGATCCTAAACAATGTGTGACAGGTAAATCATTCCTCATCAGTCGCAATCTGAGCTATCTTTTGAGGAGATGATTAGAAGAAGTTCATTCCCTTCAATATTATTCTTTGCCAGGCCTCTGTTGTTTGATAGGTTGTGCAGTGCCCCCTACATCTACGGGGATTTGAATAACTCACAAAAAAAGTTGGCAGAAGTTAGGCATTAATTCAGTGTGTGATTTTACATCTCTGAATGTGGTGTGTGATTGTAAATGTCTGAGTGCACATTGTGATTCTATGACTGGCAGCTTTGCATGTGACTCCAAAGAGACAGGCTGACACAAAAACCTTTCAGACACACACACACACACACACACACACACACACGCACACAGTGGATGACATGACACAGTGGATGACAGAACTTTTTGGTTCTTGGATGTTAGTCAATGTGCATGATGCAAGGTCTGTTGGTGTGTGTGTGTGCGTGTGTGTGTCTGTGTGTGTGCACGTGCATTACAAGCCAACATTAAATGTTACAGGTTCAAACAAGACTCTGATTCAAACTCTAAAGCACAGAGAGCTGATGGATAACGTGATGTTACAGAACACTTCCAAATGGAGCAGTCAAAGAGGAGTTAGAAAGAGCAAATGGAGCGGTCAAAGAGGAGGACTGTGGAGAGGTGCGGAGGAGCGGCATGGGGAGTGGAGCAGGATAAATTAGCTGCCAGCGTGCAGGGACTCCTCACTCCTCACAAAACTTTCACTGGAATTTTTGTTATGTCCCATTTATCTTTATCAGGACTGTAGGAGAGAGGGCTCCCTGACTCCCTGAGAGAGAGTCACACACACACACACACACAAACACACATGCTCAATCAATGCTCAAATTTACACAAATGACATGCAAAATTAGGTAGTCAGGCACGTCATGTGTGTACACACAACGTGAGCTGATTTCACACTCTCTCACTCCATTAGAACTGTGCAATTACTTTCAAAATCTGAATCAGCTTTATTCTACACGTACTAGTACAAATGCACAAATCTGGAATTCATTGTGGTGGCATTTGTCGTAGAAACAGTAAATATAACAGAAAAGTGCGGACAATTACATGTAGTGCAACAAGAAACTCACACACACACACACAACTTATGCTGATTCAGATGCTGTGAATGCAGGCTGTGTATGTGTGTGTGTGTTCTTGCCAAAGTCTTTTAGGGCCATTAATATTTCTCACATAGAAAATATGCACATAGAGATCTTTGTCTCTATACTTTTAAAAGACAAAGTGAGGACTGTATGTTCTGAGGTGATTTATGTCCACAGCTACTGCTGCATATAGTCCATATAAATACTAATGTGTGTGAGATACTAGGGCTGTCTCTCTGTCTTTTTGTCCCCAGAAAAAGTGTGGAAAAACTAACAAACCAGGCCATATAATAAACACACTTTATGGGCATTATTTTTATATGTGCGTGCACACACACACACACACACACACACACACACACACACAACAGTTGTCCTGAGGCTCACCAGATCTGTGTTGATATCATAAATAATAAGTTGTGATTTCAGCATGTGGCTGGTAAATGGACAAAAACTGCAGTTCAGCCACTAAATGTTGGAGATAAGGCATGGGGACACTTTCAAAGCATCTGAGGACACACAAGAACATCAAACATTTAAGAATGAGCACAGACTGCATTTTATAACCTCACGTAACCTCAAGATTCATCTCAGTGAGCAACTGCATCGTAGCTGACCTCTTGGTGCCCCTGCAAAAAAAATCTTAATTAAAACAGCATAAACTGAAATGTTGAAGTTAAGGGATGGTTGGATGGAGTCGCTTTGTGTTTGAGCGCCCCAAGAGTTAATTATTACTCAGTCCATCATGAGCTCCAAATGTGAATTTCAACTTAGAGAGGTTTCTGTCACAGCTCTTTATTGCTACTTACTCAGAACGTATATACATAATCCCAGTAAAGCCAAGAATAGGTATGTGAGTGCATATTTTCAGAATCTTGCACAACTCTTATTTCTGTCTTGGGCCAATGTTAGCAACTCATTTTCCAGCTTGAGTGTAGTGCTTCATAAATGTGACCCATGCCTGTGTCTGTCAAAAGTAAACTCCTGGTGTAAAGATGCCCAAATGGACCGTATGTTCTGCATCATAGTGGATCTCAAGGCATTTGGAGGTGAGAGAATCAAAGAGCTTCCCAGACTAAGACTTCGCTTCAGCTAGCAGAAAGCCAACCCACCGCATCCCATCTCTTAGCTGGATCATTTCTTGGTGTCCCCTCCCCTTTTCTATGTTTGAAATCGTCAAATGAACACAAAAACGCCAATACTGACTGGATCACAATCGCGGACGTTGGTTGCTGGCTCAGGATGGCGATGTTTCCATCATCTTCGTCCAGGCGGTGCAATTCATCGCCCGTCTGCCCTGGGGAACAACAGAGGGGATACGGCACCACTGACCGTCCGGCTCTCTGAGCCACACCTTGCGGCACACGCAAGGACAGGAGTTCCTTCTCTCTCTTCCTCTTTCGTCTCCCACTCCCCACATAAAGGGGGCGGTAAAGCCCAAACCCGCACCCCGTTCTTTAATTCCAGTGCCCCTTCTAACCTTGACTCCACTCCTTCCCCAATCTCCCTCTCAACGCTCCCTGTACCTGACCCCCAACCGGGCGGGCAGCGACCGTGCCCGTCATACCATGTACCAGAAACTGTTCAAGAGAATACAACCAAACCACTATTCACCAATGCGTGATCCAAGACGAGGCACTGGGAACAGTAGCGATGGTGAACGTGAGGTGTATTCGCTGGGATGTGCACAAGTACCACTAGTGCCTGTCACCATAAAGTTTCAGTGAGCAAACCATACAGTTAATTCAGCTTTAGTTTCCACATTCCACATCTCCTGATTTAGGGAACCAATTGGGCACTTTTCAGGGGAGTGATCGAGCATGTACTTGGGGATGGGTTCAGTCAGGAGGCGTCGGACATGGACCACCCGTGACCAGACCCTGCGGCCAGGTCGTCCACAGCTGAGCCGGAGCAGGGGGAGTAAGCAGAGGAAGTGGAAAGTTCATGCCCTCCTTCTACAAATGACTTTGTCACACAGTTATTGTTCAGGTCGAATTTACAATAGATTATACAGCTACAGTAGATTTTCATGACCGCTGATTCATGTATATGATCTTTGTCCATATCTCCACCGTCTGTGTGGGATTTAGCCTTAGTTTCTATAGCGTCTGTTGATTTCTCTGTCATGGCTGAAAAGCAAATAGTCAGCTTGCACCACGAGCTCAGCCATTTCAGAAGTCTGTCAAAGAAGATCTTATTATTCCGAAGGTCTTATTGATTGTTTGATTGCTAGACTGGTTGGCTAATTGATTACCAGTACATCTGGGTTCACAACTGCGTGAATAGAGCATTCTCTCTAGTGTATGCAAGTAAAAAAAAAAGTGTGTATCTTGCATTATGACCTGGGGGACACATTCTTGGTAAGGGACAGCACACATCTTGGGAGGTCTGAGTCTTATCTCTGGGGGCTGGAAGATGTAATGAGATTCTCTCCTTGCTGTGGATTGGATATGGGTGTGTTCGTGAGTGTGGGAGCGATATACACACGGAGGCTGATGTGGCCTGCAGTACAGTGGGAGATGTATGTACAGCAAAATTGGGAGTGACAGCCAGAGCTCACACAACCTATCTCCTGGTGCCACATAAGCACACAGACACATACACACACATACACACACACACGCGTGTGCGCACACACAGACACACACACGCACACATGCACACGCACACACACACACACACACACTTTCCTTGTGTCTGCCAGAGGGGATAACACATGCCATAGTGTCTTCATCAGTAAACCCTCTGCTCAGCTGTCAGAGTAAAGGAGAAGGGGAACCAGAGACACTGATGATAGATGGATGCATGAAATTTGCCAGAATGACTGAAAGGACTCTTAGAAAGGAACATGGACCCGGGAAGAAAAAAAGACAAGAGTAACTTAATGGTAAACACAAAGCCATAATAAATCTAAAATCATGTACACACACGCACCCCAACACATACAATGCTGCCACCAAAGTTCACTGCATGAGATAAGTCATCCTACAGTACAAAACAAAAGACCCCCCCCCCCCCCCCCACACACACACATACATGTACACACATTCTCTCACATAAACACTGCAGGTCTGCATAGTGTGTGTGTGTGTGTCTGTGTGTGCAGGGCAGTGGACACGTTTCTACGCTTCATCTGTCACCACAGACATGGCCTGTATGCAGATGTTCGCTCTTTAAATGAGACGTGAGATATATTTCTCTCACTTTCTCCCTCCCCCTCGCTGTTATATTTCAAACCTGCTGTGACTACTCAAGCCAAATGAATGTGAATGTGTGTGTTTCCGCTCTCTTCAACCACGGTTGTCATTTTTATGACTCAAAAGAATAAAGGCTCTAGCAGCATTACATTAGTGTGTGTGCGCATGCATGCGTGCAAAACTGTGTTGCCCAGGCAATACAAAGGCTACTTCTCCATTCATTCCTCCTCTCCTCTCCTCCTCTCCTCCCTCCCTCCCTCCCTCCCTCCGTGTCCTCTCACTCTGGTTCAAGGTCACTGCAGCCACTGATGGCCGTGCTCTAAAGCAACACAGGAATCGGCCGCTCCATTACGGAATCCATTCTCCATCGATGGCCGCCTCATTTCAATTTCGCTGCAGACGTGTGTGCGTGTGCCTGGAAAGTGAATGCACGCGTGTGAATGTGTGTGTGCTAGTGAGTCTGTGTGCATGTTAGACTGCGTGCATGCAAGTGTGTATGTTAGTGAGGCTGTCTGCATTTGAGCGTGGGCATGTGTGTTTGGGACGCGAATATGTGCATGTGAGTGCGTGCGCATGTGTCTTTTGGAAGCAAATGTGTCAGTGTGAGTGTGTGCGTGTGTGAGTGTGTGTGTGTGTGTGTGTGTGTGTGCATGAGTGAGTGCACATGTGAGTGTGTGTGCGTTCAGCGCATGCGCGTGGTGCATTTTCGTTTCTTCTCAATGACTTTCCATTCTTAGAATGAGTTCCTCCACCAACGGAGACGGAGGGGGGGTAGGCTTGCTTGCTTAGAGAGAATGAGTGAAGGGAAGAGAGGTAGAGAGATGGGTTTTGTGTGTGTGTATTGGGGGGGGGGGGGGTGATATAAGTGATATCCCATCAACTCCCAGCTCAGCTTATCTGGTGTATGAGCCCTCACACTGATTCCACACTGGCTCTTAACCACAGTCCCATTAAACTAAGTGCAATAATAAATACAGCATCGCCATAGAATTATTCATCCTCTCCGCTCAAAGATTGAATTTAACTAATCCAGGGGGAGAAACAAAGAGAGAGAGAGAGAGAGAGAGAGGAACAGGAAGAAAATATAAGGTAGCTATGGAGGCTATGGAGTGATGCAGAAACAGAAGAACAGTTTTGGGTCTCATCAGATCGCCTCCACCAATAAAAGGTTCAGGATGCCAGCAAAGAGAAAAAAAAGAATATGCCCAAAGATCCCAGATAAATAAGAGCGGTGGTTAAAGCATGCCTAAGTGTTCCCTTTATTCATGGTTTTATCTGGTGGGCTTTTGTCCTCCTGCTTGGACCATCCATCTTAGTGAGAAGCCTGCAGTTAGAACAGGCAGCGTGCTGCGCTGCATGGTTAAGAGGAATAAATGCCATTCATGTTTTTATGTACGTATGCCACAGTTTCGATAATAAACGGAAGCAACTGTTCTGAAGTATGTTTTTAAGGTAAAAGACTAGACCAGAGCACACGACATTACACCTCTTTTAGGAAGAATTTGGCGCTGCTGTTCTCTTCTTTCTTCTGTGTGGCCGGGCATCGTAGCTCTACCCGATGCTAATGAGATCCAGAGAAAGCGCTGGCAGGAAAGTAGCCTGCAGGGTCACACTATGGCAGTCCCACACACATTAAACCTGAAGATGAAAAACGGCTGCAGTGACCATTCGGTTCTGTGATGACAAAATGTGGAACCTCAGCTTAATTTTTTTGGTGTGTGTGTGTGTGTGTGTTACACCTGCTACAGGCACCTTAATAGGGATTTGCTATCATTTTAAAATAGCGATTTGCCAAGGAGAATGGGGTCTGCTGAAAAAAACACAGCGTAATTAAGTAACGTAGAAGCGTGTTCCTGCCCTTTAATGCACCCTGCAGCAGAGCCAGTCTAATAACACAGCCGTCAATACCAGCGCCAGTCCTAATGACTGTTCTCAGTACAGCACAAGTAAACAAGGCGGTAGTGTGGTCAGAGCTGAGGAGGGCAATACGGTAATACGAAGCTGTCCCGTCCCGTTCTATGTGAATGTGCTGATGACACAGACAAGCTTGCAAAGACAGAAGACAGGAAATATGTTCTGTATTTTAAACATGTGTACTACGGGGGGGGGGGGGGGGGGGGGGGGGGTGTTGTTGAATATTTCAGTTCAAGTTTAGAAGAATATCTAGAAAATTACCACAAAATGTAGCTAACTGTGCATTTGCAAATTGGAATATTCTGCTCCAGAAAAAAATAGCAGTGCATCCCCAACAAAAGTGTTATCTAGGTAGTGTATGCATCCACGCCTTACTTCCGTTCCAGACTGTGGGTCAGTAGTCTTTAGCATTTCATTCAAGCCACAGCAGGGCTTGAAAAAGTAATGTCTGGGAAGAGACACAAGATGCTTCCTACAGGCTAATGTGGCTTTAAGACTCTGTTTGGAAAGACATAGGTCTGGGGAACATCAATGAACTGTTTTTAAGAGCCATAAGAACTATGAAAGTTCCAATTCTACAATTACAATGTGCACTTTACAAAATACACCTCATAAAATAAACACAAGTGAAATAAGTGAATGGGTCACAAATGTAGGCAAACTAGGGCCAGTAGAGACTCTGGTGAAGTCTTGATAAATATATGAAAAATAATACTGTAGCATGTCTGAGTCATCCACCGAAATCCAAAACATTTCATTATACAGGGCAAAAGGCTCCAGACCCAACTCGGCACACCCAAAGTTGATATTTGTATTTAACTTTTTAATATTTTTTGTTTTATTGCAGCTCTAAATATGCCTGAATCACAGAAGTGATTTCTCTGCAGTTCATCGTCATCACTTTATTTATAGAACACCAGTTGTGTTTTTGAGAATTCATTTTATTATTAAACAACTACAGTGCTCTCGGTCAATCCAAATTCTCTTATGAGAATATTTGTGTACATAATTATTGGGCAACTATTAGTGTGCAGAATTATTATGCAACTAAATGAAAAATGGAAACGTTCCCTCCTCACTTGCTTATTTTCATATGTTAAAGTGAGAATAATAAACAAAGAACTCATACAATTTACAAATAAACACTGACATTTCAAAAAAATAAAATAAAAAAAATCGACTCAGTGACCAATATAGCCACCCTTCTTTCCATAAGCCTTCCATTCATGCAGTCTGTCAAGTTTCTTAATCTGTTGCTGATCAACTTTTTGTGCAGCAGCAACCACAGCCTCCCAGACGCTGTACTGTTTTCCTTCACTGTGAATCTCCTGTTTAAGAAGGGCCCATAAGTTCTCAATAGGGTTTAGGTCAGGTGTGGAAGGGGGCCGTGTCATTATTCTTTCATCTTTAAGGCCTTTACTAGCTAGCCATGCAGTGGAGTACTTCATGCATGCGATGGAGCATTGTCCTGCATAAAAATCATGGTCTTCTTGAAAGATGCACCACCGTACCACTGCTTGACGAAAGTGTCTTCTAAAAACTAGCAGTAGGTTTGGAAGTTGATTTTAAGTTCATCTTCAACCCAAAAAGGTCCAGCTAGCTCATCTTTAATAATACCAGCCTATAGCAGTACCCCACCTCCTCCTTGCTGATGTCTAAGTCGAAGTGAAGCTCTGTGTCCGTTACTGATCCAGCCACGGGCCCATCCATCTGGTCCGTCAAGAGTCAGTCTCATCTCATCAGTCCATAAAACCTTTGAAAAATCTGTCTTGAGATTTTTCTTGGCCCATTCTTGATGTTTCTCCTTATGTGTCTTGTTCAGTGGTGGTCTGGTTTTAGCCTTCCTTACCTTGGCCATGTCTCATGAGTACTGAACACCTTGTACTGGGCACTCCAGGTAGGTTACAGTTCTGTAATATGACCTTTGATGGTTCTGTGATCAAGCACCAATATCTTAGCAATTTTAAGAGTGCTGCATCCCTCTTTGTTTTTTTTACAATTTCTGACTTTTCAGAGTCAGAAAAATCTTTTTTTGGCCCATCTTGCCTGAGGAAAAGAAGCTGCCTAATCATTATACACATGTTGATATAGGATGTTGATCTCCTTAGGCCACACCCTCCCTCATTACACATATACACATCACCTGATATGCTTAAATCCAATAAGCATTTAAGTTTGGAGTTGGAAAATATGCATAAAATGATGATATGGTCAAAATACTATCTTTCCTAATAATTGTGCACACAGTGTAAATACAACTGTAAACTGTAGTAGGTTCAGGAAAAGATCATCAACATATAAACGTATGGATTCTAAGTAATCTACAGAGATATATGAGATTTGCTCTGATCAGAGCATGGAAGAATAACAGGGCTTGCAGTGTTTGTAGTGTTGTCAATTGTCATGAACCTTCTGGCCCAACATACACCTGATATTTAATATGAAATTAATTAAACAAACTAAATAATTTAATTATATTTTAGGATATTCGTATCAGTTGTGTGCATCGAAAATACATTTACTCCTGGGTGTACAATTCATATCTCCTTCTAACTTAATGACCAAAAAATAGTGTAGAGTAGCTCAGAATATCTCTAAAGGATATCCTACCATTACATGAAATGGCCAGTTAACACTTCAGAAACACATAACTCACTATGGCCATGTCATCTCTAATTCAGTTAAAATGTCCAGATTTGATGATTTAATTGCATATCACAAGATTTTGAAATGTACTCTGATTCAGATATTCAGATGCACTCACTTTCCACACTGCACAATCACACACACACACACACACACAATATTCATCATGATTCTTATTCTCCTGCTCTGGAACTATGACAAGGGGTAAGCAAGTACCGATGAGTGCATGAAAGGACAATGCTTAACAAAACACACACACACACTCTCTCTGTCTTAAGACATATCCTGTGTTACCTTCAGTAGTCCATTTCCATGTTCCCTCTTCATAGTCTTTCCGCCGTTTGTTTTGATCTCCACCGAACCTTTTCCCATCAAAGACTCAAGAACACAACCACTTTCCAGTTGAGCCTCAAAGTCCCTCTTGACTGTGTGAATGTTAAAAATGTAATTTCATTAATACCAACCAAAAAGGGAAGGAGAAGGAGAGAAACTGATCTCTTTAAACTGTTGGTCCCAGAGAGCCTGTCTGCTTCGTAAGCCACTGCACACAGAGAGCGGTGGTGCTGGGTGTGGGTGTTGCGTGCTATGTTGGTTCTGCATGGCTGGCGCAGGCCGGACCACAGGAGTGTCCCTTCCCTCAGAGGCAATGCTGCAGAGGGCAGAGGGTAAAGCCTCACTGCTACCTCAGTATGCCCCGCTATCTCAAGTACTGTTTATAGTCCCGCTGACACCAACTAGAACAAGAGAGCACCACACACAGCTTTTATTACTGTAACAAAGAGCAGATGTGTGTGAAAGGATCAGCAACCTCCCACGACAGAATAGAATCAATCTATGTATAATACTACATACTACCCAGCAAACCCAGGAACATGGCATTTCTCTTCGCTTGCTTTGGGAAGTTTTGGAGACGATTCAGATCTGCTGTAGGAGATACTGTCTGCGGTGTGCCTTCTTTTGTGGGCTGGTCAGTAATATATCTGCAGGCCACGCTTCCAGAGATCTAACTGGCTGAGCGCTGATGGCGTGTGGAAAAGCAGCAGAATAATAATGCAACTAAACACAAACCCAGAAACAGAAGCAGCAGTGACAGCTGCAGGGGAAAAGATTTTTAATGAAAGCCTTTGGGTGCTAAAGTGAGGCTAGGTGTCTGCATGGCATTCAGGTATTCAGGTCCCGAGGCTGCGACTGCAGGAAAGAGGAGGAGACAGAAGCCCCATGAGCCCAGGGCCTTTTCCCTACTCATCCTCATGGCTACAGAGTCGTGGTTTCACCTTAAACGACCCTGCATAGGGTGTGGGCTCGGTTGCACCTCATTAGTAGCTGCCAGGTGCCAGTTGTCTGGAGGCTCCGCCCCTTCTCCTGCACCACGAGGACTGTGCTGGTTTGAAACAGTGGTACTAAATCCTGGCAGGGGAGTACAGGTTCAGCACCATGGAGAGCACACCGTGGAGCCACTATGGCTTCAGCCTCTGTCTGGTGCTCCTGATCATGTTCCCACACACTGAATTTATGAGCAATCAAACTAAACATGCCATACACACACACACCAAAAAGTAATACTGGCTGAATGTTCCACAGGGAACCCTGGCTAGAGGACAGTGATTTATATCTCCAACAACCTTGTTTTCAAGAAAAAAATTAAAAAGGAAAAGATTTGAAGAGGGCTGGGGCACCAGTCCCATAAAAGCATGATGACAACTCTGAAATAATGATTGCGAAATAAAGTAGGAAGGTGTGGTTGTGAGCCAGTGAGAGGCTCTACCAAACCTGGGTGAGGCACTATAAAAGAGTGATAAAAGGACAGGTGGGAAGACACCAACTCATATACCCACTTTGTCTCTTTGATATTAAACAACATAAGTAACTACAGTGAAAATATTTGTTTTGTTTTTTCTGTTCCAGAAACTATTAATACCCGTGCTACTGTAACAGAGATAAATGCACAGAGAAAGTAAAAGATGAGAGAACGCGAGATGAAAGATGAGGAAAGATGGATGAATGAAATCTGGTAGAATGTTTTCTGGTCTGAAAGAAAGGAGGAAAACACTAATTCAACTACATTACTTAAACGCACAGCCGTAATGGACCTGTACCCGATTATAAATCTCACAAACACCCCCTCCACACACATACAAATGCTCACCAAATAAATGCAGGCCTGTTTCATGGCTGCACCAAAGCATTATTAGTAGGCAAATGAGCACAATAAATAAAATTCTAATAGAGGTGCCTGCCATTTAAAGTGCTGTGGTTTTAGTCAGTTGTAAACCGTTTTCAATAGCTTGTATTTTTAAACGGGTCATGGTTCTGTGAGCAGGACTTTTCATAAGGCTGTAAACAGGAGGCTTCGTGATAAAGAACAGGCCAAAGATCTGGGCTCAGCCAACACCTCCGAACCCCTCAGCTTGGCCATGCGGCACTGTAGAGCGCATGTGAAGCAGGTCTCTCTGGAGCGCTGGATTATCGGGCCGGCCAGTAGCCAGGACGGATGCGTGCCGGCTGCGGACTTAGGCACTGATACACCAAGTCCTGGTCTGTCGTGATAGACAGCAGCTCAGTGAAACAGTGACACCAGTATTGCTTCCCAACAGAAATAAACCTGATTGACACACAAATGATATTTTGTGGCAAATTTGACCAGTCTACCAGTGATTACTGCTTTCCTTTTCCAATGTTTGAAATTCTTATATCTCTGTTTATAGTGCACAAGCTGGAAAGTCACTCAGACGTACTTCAGCCATACAATCCCAAGTGCCCGCAGGGCTCAGCGTTACTGGAGCACAGAAGACAAACTGTATCTGAACCCAGTGGTGACTAGTCTGTTGTACTGAGTTCTGCAGTGACTGCACTGAAGACATTTCCAGTAAATCCTCAGAGTCCAGCCTTCAGAACAGTGCACCACATTCATCATGCCATCAGCCCTCAACACCGCGCTGCCCTCAGCTCTGGTGGACCCATTCTGTTCTCTTGGTCACATTGCCCATCTGTGCAACGAAGGAGGTAAAACCATAGAGGTGAAACACTCTACACATAGTAGCATAGTAACATAGCAACACCTTGGGGTTGAGAAGGATCGCGTTCTCTTCCGCAATGAGCAGTAAATTCAGAGGTGTTTGTGTCAGAGTCCCCGGCACTGCAGGCTGGCACTGTGAGCAGTGTTTGTGCATGCGCGTCCTTCAGGCAGCCCGGGCGACCCCTGAAGAATGAGCGAAGGTTAACAGGGTGGCCCAGATCCCCTGCTCTGCCTGAGGTCCCGTCCAACCCAAGCACGGCCCAATTTCCTCTGCCTGGGACGGGTAACAGAGCAGACAAGACCCAGACAAGGGAAGCCACAAAGGCATAAATGAAATACACTAAACAGACAAGACACACCTTGGGACCTAAGAGGATTGCAGTAAACTGGATTAACAGAAGGTTTTGGGTGAGTTCTGCAAAACTGGAATGAGAAAGCACATTTCCTGCACTTTAGTAGCACCTGCTGTTTGTTTTCTGAGCAACTTAAATGCAGTCTTTACAGACCATTACCATGCGGTGCATTTAGTCCGGCCGTGTTGATGAAGGGGGCTGCCTGCATCTCTGTAACCAAGGCAGCTGTTCGGCGGGGGGGATTCCCTCTCTGGCTCCCCCCAGTGAACCTACAGCAGCGGCATGAAGACGGCAGCTCGGAGAGGGGACGGATGTGACAGCAGTGTCCTGTGGCTCAGCAGGGTAATGAGGGTGAAGACCGCATGGCCAATAGCAAAATATTGCAGGAATACAATAGTTAGGGCTTTAAAGGTTAGAGCTGACATCCGTAACATTACCCCAGTTGTAAGTTTTCAGTGTACAGCAGGAGAAAACTTCAGAAAACGTTGCAAAAACACACAAAAAAAACCCAAAACAAAACCCACAAGACACCTCATTTGAGAACGTCAGGAAATAACACCACAGCAGAGAGACAAAAATAAAGGAGAGAGGTGGTGATAGTTTCATTGCTTATGGATTTCTTTCTGTTTAAACAATCCCAAGGTGAAATTGTTTTCCCTAAGGCCTATAGTGGGAAGAAGCATGGAGTCTTTGGAAAGCAAGGCATTTGGATATGCTGGTTTAGTCATCAGTCAAGTAAATGTTTGTTTGGTTTAAAGTTTATTAAAGGGCGTTTGCACTTCAGGTTAGCATTCTCACGGGTAGCCCACATAAGTGGGTGTGGGTGGAAAAAACGTTCAGCAGTCCAGATGTTATGCAAGTCATCAGCTGTGACTATCTCTCAGGAGACAGGCCGGGTAGGTGGGCCACGTTGTGGGCAGTCTTACATGCCAGACAGGTCATTCTCTTAATGAGCCGGAACAAACTGCCTGTGTGTATTCTTACTAGAAATGAATGAGTGACAGTCAGAGTTAAGCTCCTTGCCCAATGAATGTTCTGTGCTGGCATTGGTTATAGCGCTCCTTTAGGTGTAGGGTTTGAAAACAGAGTAGTCACAGATAGGCCACTGTGGATTACACTGTCCGCATATCAAACAAGTGTGAGTGGTTTTTAATGAGACAAATAAATGTTTCACACATTGCAGGTGTGAATGCACTGTATGACAGCGCAATCTGCAGAAGGGAGTGTGTGTGTGGAGAAAGAGGGCATATAAACAGCACATACGGCATAAGAACATTCACTCTGGTGCGCGTATCACCTTTGCCTATGCTTTCGAATACCCACCTCACTACATTACAAAAAATCGAGCTGGCTGCAGTGCAGAGGCAGCTGTGTGCTGTACCACAGCACCCTCTGTTGGGAAGAAATGCCACTACAGCAGCAAAACAACTTGGTTCTCAATCTCGAGCTCAGTTTGTATTTATGATGTAGGTAATTTGTCAGGACAGAGTAAAAGTGCCTAACAGATAGCAACAAATGATGTACGCTAACTAGGTGTAAACTGCCATTAGACGATAGCAACATTAACCACACGCACTGTTCGTGATGGAACATTTTATTTCATGGCATGACTGACAGCATCGCACTTGAACAGAAAGATAAATAAATTATCCTGAACACCTAAGGAGGCCCATAAAAGCAAAATTCACAAAATAAATTTGGCACAAGAAAATTAAAAAATATATAATCCTTTCCATGATGCTGCACGATTTCATTTAGTTTGTTTTGGATTCTGGGTTCATTCAGATGAAAACTTAATTTGAGAGGTAAAGGGTTTTCAGAGGTGTACATTCATTAACATTCTTCATTCAACTGCACTGCAACTACAGAACAGTACCGTCACTTTAATAACCGCCTAGGGGTCGGCCTGTCTAAGCGTGATAGCATAATACAGTTTTTAAAGACTGCAACACAAAATAGATGGCAGAGTAATGTCTATGCTTTGGTCTTATAAAGTTATCACATCTAAAATTTGGCCATTTGAAAATTCTGTTTTCCCCTGAGGCAGAAAGTCATCAATTTTTGCCAGCAAAATCATTTTGAAATGCTCGTGGGTTGGGCTGGAGCCGACAAACAGACGTGCTCCTCATGGTTAAGGTGAAATTGCATAGGATGATTGGTCACCTAATAGCAGACATTGTCCTGTGCACTGGTCATAATTAAAGAAGAGTACACACATGATAATGGTCTGATTCCAGCGTTTTATGTTATTCAAGCCCAATTAACAGACCATTTTAAAAAAAGTACCCAGTGTCAAGTCTACATTAGCAAACGATTCATTACATTCTGAGCTCTCCAACCAGGAGACCACTCGGACACAAGATCTCACGCTCTTTGGCTTCGGTTCCTTAATGTGCTTGTTAAGAGCCCTAGTGTGCGATGGTACCACGCACCCACAGCTGGGTTCTACATCTTCTGTGTATTTAACAGTACCCCACATCTACCTGCCAAATCCATCACTCAGCAGACAGGAGAAAACAATGTAAAAATGTACTGGACAAGCCTAATTCAGGACTCGCCTTTTAGAGAATGAGTCATTTCAGGGAGGTGGAGTGTAAAATTCACTAGAGGGCAGAGAGAGGGAGGAATAAAACAGAGAAAGAGGATAAGTTGGAGAGAAGAAGGAGGCAGAGAGGAATGATAGAGAGAGAGAGAGAGAAGGAGGAAGAGAGAGAGCAGCAGCTGTCTGGGCTCCCAGGAGTTCCATCCGTTCTGGTTAATCTGACAGTAGATATTATTGGTGGTTCTCACTCCATCCCTCCATCCATCCCTCCATCCATCTATTCCACAGCTACTGGTGCAAAACTCCAGGAGCAAAACAAGATCTTACAACACGCACACAATTTCTGAAAACATTTGTGTGTGTATATATTTTTTATATAGATACACACACACACACACACACACACACACACACACACACACATATCACATATATATATATATATATATATATATATATATATATATATATATATATATGTGTGTATATATGTATATATGTGTGTGTGTATATGTGTATATATATATATGTGTGTATATATGTGTATATATATGTATAAATAAATATTATACACACACACACACACACACACACACACACACACACGTGTGTGTGTGTGTGTGTGTGTGTATATACATATATATATTGTGCATGTAGGTACATTTTATTATATATATATAAAAAATTTTCCTTTCTTCTTATTTTGTTCTCTTTTCTTCCCCCCCAAACACACACCAGAATAGCGGAATCAAACAAAATACAAGACTTCAAGTCTGCCAAGTACTTCCTTAACCATATCTACACATGCAGACATCACAGGGTCATCGAGCGCCATCTGCCTAGGTCAACCTCACTCACGTTAGCAGGATCCTGATAAAGACAGCATTGTGGCATGAAGCTCCATCCCAGCGCAGGTAGTTTGGTCCGATTGGAAACGGTTGGACCACGAGTAAACGTGCGGCAGACCCCATCACGGCTGGGAGAAACAGAACTGAGGTTTTAGCGGTTAAGAGCTTCAGGCCTCGGTCTGGTCCGGTCTCGGCTGGATAGTGCAGGAGAGAGAGAAAGGCCCAGCCCGGCGGGAGAGGCGCCACAGACTCCCCTCGCTCGCCTCTCAACATTTAGCATCCAGCCCTCGCGGCCTCTTCAGTGCTGTGGGCTGACAGGAGCGCGGGAGGCACACAGGCAATGCCGTACATGCTGGAAAGGCCTTCATCTTCACAGAGCAGTACAAAACAACAACAAAAAGTACCTGAGAAAGAGGAGGAAGAAGAGGAAGAAGAAGAAGAAGTGAAAGTAGTACAGGAGTAAACGGAAAGCCATTTACTGTTCAAGTCCCTAAACATACTTCTAAAAAACAAGGGGGGGGGGGCAAAAACCAACGAACAACACATTCATTTTCACCAGATGTACCTTGTTTCAGATCACCCCTTCACTTGCTCATGAAGGACAATAGAAAACTGTCTCGACTGTAGATAGCAAGATTAAAACGTCTTAATTACAGCATTGGTGCACTGGATAAGTCAAGCTGTCATGACCCACTGCAAGTTGCAGGACTTTGTAAGGTCTCAAAGCAACACACGTCCAGACCGTCCACCAGCCATCAGCATTCCAGCCCCAAACGCAGCTCCAATGTCTCCCAGCTGCTCGCCTCTCCCTCCGTTTGGCGATTTATGATGATTAATCTTTTTCCTTTTGGTAGCAGAGCCATGGAGCTGACAGAGGGGCCTGATGGGGCTCAGATGGTCTCTGCAGTAGCAGCTTTAATCATATTTTGCAGAGCTGTCTTACAGATTGTAGCGCTGGCAAAAAGACATCACCAATCGCACCCAGCTTGCAGGGTTATTCAGTCTGACACTTCAGCTCAGCGGAGGAGTGTGTGTGTGTGTGTGTGTGTGTGTGTGTGTGTGTGTGTGTGTGTGTGTGCACGCGTACTCTCAGCTTTTAAAAGGTTAGCGTAAGCATTAGCTCTGTGGCTAAAGAAGGAAGAGAAGGCATGGCTCTGTGTAGTGTTTATGGCGTGGCTCCACCCTCCTAGTAGAACTTGTCGTCGATGCGGAAGTGTGGCCTCGTGACGTCGTCAGGGTTGAGGAAGACGGAGATGGACTTGCCGGGGTTTTCTGTGACCAGCTGCTGCAGCCTCTGGGCTAGCCGCTCGTCCTGGGGCGAGGCAGCCCCGGAGGGGGCGCTGCCAGGTGACCATGCCCCGTGCCCGTTACTCGCCCCAGCCGCTTTTTGTTTCAGCTCGCACGCCTGCCGCGCCTGCTCCAGAGCCACCCGCAGGTGTTCGGCCGGGTCCGAGCGCAGGTGCGCCAGCTTTCGGGCCACCAGCAGGGCAGCACCGTCGGTGAGGTGCTCCAGCATGTTGCACTGAGGGAGGAAGTAGTTGGGGCAGTTTTTCCCCAGCGCGGAGTGTGCCAGCTCATCCAGGAGGCCCAGGAACAGGCGGGCGGGCATCTCCTGGTCGGGGCAGCTCACGTAGGCTGCAGGCAGGCGATCGCAGGCCCAGAAGAGAAGCGTGCGGAGGTGGTAGAGGCTCAGGCTGCTCCGCGGCCGCGCAAGCAGCCTGGACAGCACGGCCCTGGCAGCCTGGAAGGCAGCGGCCATAGGGTAGGGGACGCATTTCTTCAGCTGGACCTCGCTCCGGGAAAAGGCCAGCCTCCACTCGCGGTCGGGTCTGGATGGAACGCCGGCTGCCAGCGAGCAGCACGGCAGCAGGTAGAAGCCGCTGATAGCTTCCTCCTCGGTGATCTTCCCATCCCAGAAATGGTTGGTGGTGAGCCAGCTCTGCGCGACCGCCGGCCAGCCGCGGAACGACACCACGGGCAGGAGGTCGTAGAGCACGCGACTGGTGCCCGCCTTGAGGATCAGTGTGGTCAAGGGGCCGTTGCGCTCCACGCGATCCGGAACGGGGATTCCCCTCTGGGGGTTCCGCCGGAGCTCCTCCACGGCCACGCCCACCACGTTCCAGAACCAATCCGCAACAAGCAGTGGCGAGAAGTAGCATCCGTCCAAGGACTGCGAGGCATGCAGGGACGGCGGGATCGCCCCAAGCACAGAACTGCCCTCTTCATCCTCATCCTTGTCTTCTCCCTGCCTCCCACCGACCTCGTCCTCGCAGCAGATGGCCCAGCGGGCGAGCATGGTGGGGTCGCACAGACGCAGACTGAGCCAGGAGTGACACGGTGGAGACTGGCGCATGTCCAGGGTCACGGGCTGGTTGCGGTCATGCAGCTTGAGGGCAGGCACCAGCAGAGTGAAGTCAAGGTCGAAATCCACACCCCGAGCGTAGTCGCCCAGGTCCTCAGGGTTCAGGTCCACGACGCCCTCCCGGGCGCCGCCTGACAACAGCAGGTACTCATTCGCGACTGGCAGCCGCTTGTCCACCTTCTGGACCAGGCCTGCGGAAGGACATATTCACCGAGTCAGAAAATGACATGCACCCATGTCTTTTACGGAAGCCCAGTAAACGGCGTTCAACGACATCACCACTGGCTTCGAATCCATTCAGCTTAGACACTTTTGTTTTAAATGTCAGCTTTCCCTGACCTGAGGCAATGTTTCACTGAGCTATACGGTTTCTAAACTTTGGAAAAGTGAAAGTCATTTTAAGGTCTGAACACTGGCCCAAAGCTATAGAGTCTCTGTATGAAAACAGAATGCAGTGTGCACAGGTGAGACTGGCTGTGCTCCCAACAGACCCTGAGCAACATCCTGCAGTTTCAGCCTGATCACGTCGTTGAATGCGCAAAATCATAAGCAAGCCAGCGTCCGAACCATTGGCCACCCGCTCCGGGTGGCTGTCTAACTCCTCCTACACGTGATCGTGTATTGAAGAGGGAGTGAGGAACAGTGGGTGGGTGTGTGTGTGTGTGTGTGTGTGTGTGTGTGTATGAGAAGAGACTGACCGTATAGGAACATGTATAGAACAACTGAAGAGCAAACAAGCACTTAATGCAAAGCCTTTAGAAAAAAAAAAAAGAAAGAAAAATAAAAATGCTATTTATGGCCATATCTCCAGCCTCTAATCACCCATACAGAAAAGTGGCTCACGTGTCATTTAGGAGACAAGCGAAAGGGGGGCCCAGCCATCCTTCCCAGTCTTCCGCACAGTTCTGCCCATGTTCGGCCATTTCAGCTGCTGTACTGCTTGTGAACTGAAAGTACTGCTTTTGCCTGGTCCTCTACTCTGTGGTAGCAACACAAGTTACACATAGGCTGCAGCATGCTTATCGAATCATATATTTAGTGTGTGTGCACCTGTCAAGCCTGTAGAATGTGTTGAAACCTGAAGTGTGAATGTGTGGCTTTTGTAGTTGAGACACTGCAGGCAAACACACCAATCTGGGAGAAATGGGTAGACTTGTCAAGCACTTTTAAAAGGTGGAAAGCAAAGGATAAAAGGAGGGGAAAGGATATAAACTGTGCAAAGAGAAAGTATATAACACAAACACACACACACGGCAGCGAAGCGACAAGGCCTTTATTCAGGTTTGCTGTGTTTTATCCGAGAATGATAAATTGGGTCAGATGGGAAGAAGAGGTCAAGCAAGCCTCTTATCTCAGTGTGTGATGACTTCCCACACAGAGAAAAGCCACAGGGCACTGGGGCAGTCCTGTCCCTCCACTTCCACTTCTGAGCCTGGTAGAGGTACTGGAGTGGAAGATAGAGCTTTTGGTGGTCCCACCCAACTCTTTCATCTAACTCCTGTCAACGCTCAGCTTTGTGAGGAGATGCCGAGCGTGCTGCGCGTTCTCCTACACAAACAAAATACAGCCACCCAGCCACAATCCCCCCACATCAGTATGACCGACACCACCTACACAGCACTGCTGCAACAAGACTGCGAATTAACTCTGGCTCGACACACTTCTCTCCAATAAGACACAAAGCATAACTGGTTCTTGGTTAGGATACATCACCTCAGTACATGAATGGGAAGGGCAAAAACACAAGAGCAATGTGACGCAACACTCAGGAGGCTCCTGGAAGCCTTTGCATTTAGATAGGGACATTTAAAAGGGGACAGTAAGAATGTGTCAGAGAGAGCCAGCAGTCAAGACATATGGAGAGAAATTAATAGCTTAACACAGCTTGCTCAGAAAGACACGCCACCTTTTTAATATATCTTTGGTTTTAAGAAAGGAAGATTAATCACCATAAATCAACAAATAGCCTTATGAAACTACGTATTTACTGATTAAGACCATGCATGCTGAACAGCCGTCATTCTCAAGTCTGGGATGGAGAAGCCTTTTCTCCGCCTTCTGACGTCGGTCTGTCTGGCCAATCGTGCCTGAACCTTCCAAAGAGACACAGTGGAACGGTGGCATGGTGAAAATCCAGCTTTGGCAGAGTGTATACACTCTTGGGCAACATTTTAAATGCACGCCGCATCACATGTAAAAGCACGTTTGTGTAGGAACACATCTGCACAGCGACTGCCACATGTGCCATATGGACGGCCATATGCTGCTCAGATACATGACACTGTGGGCTTCAATCATGCAAATACAGTCCGCTGTAGAACGGAAACCAACTCTGGAGATCAGTTTATATCTGCTTCTCAACCGACATTCATTCATGATTCTGTTCTTTAACTAAACTCATTCAACTTGATTACATGAAGTGATATGGGACACAGTTAAACAATGCTAAGTGGCTAAAATG
Organism: Electrophorus electricus; assembly: GCF_041902795.1. Lineage (NCBI taxonomy): Eukaryota > Metazoa > Chordata > Actinopteri > Gymnotiformes > Gymnotidae > Electrophorus > Electrophorus electricus. Next base: position 7,647,138 of record NC_137509.1, read on the forward strand.
CCCATGATATGAATGGAGCACTTTGCTGGGTTTAGAAAACGCGCAAGTAAACATGGGGTTTGTGCCATACCAAGGTAAAGCTGTTCTGTGGAGGTGACCAAGTGTCAGTGACTGATGTCACGACCAACCCAATTTGGATTGTCCATATAAAATCTGCAGGAAAGAACATGGGAACTGCCAGGCCTACAGAGCAAGAGTGAGTCTCCTGAGAGTGGGTCTTAATTACCAGTTAATGGCTTGCACTTCTTTAATGTTTTGATGGGAATCTATTTATAAACTGCAAATGTGGCTCATGTGTGCAGTACTAGATGCCACAAAGCCACAGAGCAGTAATGATTTGTTTAGGGTATTCACTCAGGTCCGGAGTGCGCATCAGATTTCTCCTACTGCCAAAATGCAAAGACATAATACATTTATGGGTGTTAGACCTCAAAGGCCTCATAATCCACTCAGCCCACTCAACTGGATTTTACCACTAGCAAAGCCAAGTTTCTACCATAACTATCACAACACACAGCATATCAGACCATACAACATTCAAACGTAGTATAAACAAATATTAAGTTCCAGTTCCACATATTTCTTGTAATTAGGCCACAGATTGCAGGGCATGTATGCGTTTAAAGTTTACTTCACATATAAACACCGTGAGATTCTAAGTAGTTATATTAGGGACGTCCGGATCCGATCAGAGTAATTTAATGTTGAGTATCTTCCGATATTGAGTCTCAGTCCACTTGTACTTCAAGTACATTAGTTATTAAAATCAATCCAATGCATATGCTTGACAATAGTGCACTGCTTTTTCATATTTCTCGCATTGTGCCAAATAACGACACGGACCCGTTGCTCGTCCGCTTCCCAAGTGTTCAACATCTCCTCGCGGGCTCGTTTTACACGCTCTGCTGTGCGAGGCTCGCGGAACTTCCGCGCGTGGAGTCGATCCAGTGAGCCGCGAGACCACGTAAAGACCTCGGTTAAACATCAGAAGCCCAAATATCTGTGGGAAAGCCCACGGCAGTCACATCTGCTAAAAGACCTCGTATGTGTTCGCGGACCTTGTCGTAAAGCTTCGCTAGAGCCGTGTCGAGAGGGTAGGACGTAGCGTGGCTCCAAAAGGTGACGAAAACCCGCATTTTCTACCAAAAAAATCCCCTCTTTAAAAATGTTTGCTCTAGTGTGTGTTACTTCGGTGCAGCCTTTGCCTGGCTAACCTGACTAAACTCACTGTATTCCGCCGAGTGTTTACTTTTTGGTGGCGTATCAAATTGGTAGTATTGTCCATAGATCTGTTACTACTGCCTTGCGAAATGCTTGCATTGCAGAAGTGACCAAACATCTGTTGCACTTGTTTTATTCTCCATTTTAAAGTATCCCCACACTGCAGACAGTTTAGGCGCGGCCTGTTCTCCGTTTACCACACCCGTATGAGCGCAAACAAAGGAGCGGGCTTGGGTTCGTGCTCAATAAAGCCGATATCGACCAGTTTAAAAAATGCCTTGATCTGCAACAATACGATCTTTAAGATGGGATCGGGACATCTAACACCACCACCACCACCACCAGGTCAAGGATCCTCAGGAAGGAACACATACTGTCACGCTCATAAATATGCAAGTTGCTTTGGATAAGATTCTTGATAAAAGCAACTGCCAAAAGATGAAAATGTAAATGCACACTATATGGCCAAATGTATATGGATGAGAGGGCCTGGCTTGCAAGCCACATTCCAATTCAACCCAAAAGACTTTTGTAGGCTTGAGGTCAGGGCTCTGTGCAGGCCACTAGAGTTCCTCCACACCAAACCGTATGTTTTATTTACATCGTCTTGTGCACAGGGGAACAGTCATGCTAGAACAGAAAAGAGCCTTCCCCAAACTCTCTCCACAAAATCGGAAGTATATAATTGTCTAAAATGTCTGTATGCAGTAGCATTAACATTATTCTTCACTTTAACTAAGGGACCCAAACCCTGGAACCAAAAACAAACAAACAAACAGACCATTGTCCTTCCACCAAACTTTACAGTTAACAGTATGCATTGCAGTAGGTACCATTCTGCTAGTAGCTGCCAAACAGCCAGATGCAGCCAGAGTCAGCCAGATGCCAGATACATCACGCCAGAGCACACACTTTGGCTCCAGAGTCCATTATGGATAGCAAGCTTAGACTTGCATGCAGTTGCTCAGCTCTGGACACAAAGCCCTCATGAATCTTTGTGCTCATGTTGCTTCCACAGCCAGCCAGCCAGCCAGCCAGCCAGCGAGTGATGCAACACAGTATTTGTACAGTAATGTTTACACTTCAGCACCCAGCAGCTTGGTAAGTGGTCCACAACTTCATGACTGAGCTGTTGTGCTCTAGACGCTTCCATTTCACAATAACAGCTTACAGTTGACCTACGTAGATCTGGCTGTGCATGCATTTCATGGACTTACAGCATCCTAGGAGAGTGCCAGGTTTAGAGTCAGTAAGCTCTCCATTACAATCCATTCTACTGCCAATGTTTGTCTATGGCGACTGCAAGACTATGCGCTTGGATTTTAGACAACCATCAGCTATTGGTATGGCGGAAACATCTGAACTCAATTAATAAGAGGGGTTTCCACACACTTCAGGCTGTGTATTGTACAAGACACTATACTGCAGGCATTAACGTAATGATTCTGCTTTGCTCGTTTCCTGAGTTAGTCACCACTCATTCAGTGAGCAGCTCATGCCCTTCAGTGTTTCTGCTCGTTAATAAATCTTACTGGCACGTTTCCTCTCATACTCCACTGAGACTTTAAGATGGCTACAATGCTACTCATGCATAATAACGAGTTCTTGTTGGAAGAGAGGGCGAAGGGTGAAATGTACGTTCAGGGGAAAGCACGGTGAGCATCTACTGATCTATGCTTAGGTTCACCAGCCACGGCACTGTGAAACAGGGAAGCGCTGTACAGCTTGCGACGAGCCACTTTGATTAGACCGAGGATTTCTATGATTCTTTTTAGCATGTTTTTAGAACTAGAGCTCAATAAACACAGGACTACAGATTTAAGCTTTGTGCTTATGTTTATAGGAAAACACTGAGGTGGGCCTTTCTGAGCCTACCTGTAATGCCGCCCCCCCCCCAAAAAAAGAATTTAAGTAAGTTTTATCTTTTCCAAGCACGCACCCTGAGAGCAAGGCAATTAGAGGAAATAATTAGTACTGTTAAGTTAAGACTTAGCCTCAACACCTTTGTTAATATTAATTCAAAAGACTCTATTCAAACACAGCTCACCATTGACTCTTTTGATCATCAGGAACAGAGACAGGGCAAGAGAGAGAGGGAAAGAGACAGGATGAGGGAGAGCTACCATGCTCTATCAGAAGAATCACCACTTAAAGGCTTCTGGACGCCAATCACCAAAAGCACGGTGGGGGGGGGGGGGGGGGTAATAAATGGAGCAGGGGTAGCTGAGAGGGAGAGATGGGCAGAGGGAAACCGTCTGAAGGTCACTGGGTTGTGAACTTGTGTCGACAGAGACAAACACCTTAAGTACATGGTAAAAATGAACAGGGAAAAGGAACGAGGCAAACAGAGGCACACAGCAACAGGTGCATGTAGGCTTTCTATTAACTAATCCAGTTTTTAAGAAGATTATGTGAAGCTGCTGTTATGCTATTTCAGGAGAACAATGAAGAAATCTGTCTCCTGCTCAGAGTCACAGCACAGGAGAAGGAAACAGGATGTGTGCGCAGTTCTTGTAGGCTAATATATGGGCAGAAGAGAGAGATCCAACAAGAAGTGATGTAAAAGAGATAGAAAAAAAACAGGGTGCTGAGCCAGACTGGAACCGGCTGTTAATGCTGTAGGACAGAAACAGAGATGGCATGGTAACATTGCCACCTATTGGCCAAACAGGTTCAACTAAGCGAGGTAGGAGAAACCACCAAATTGTGTTGAACATTTCATCAATTTGACATTAAAAGCATCAGCAGAAATGCCTGAGTTATGTCTAGTGTGCTTATATCTTAGTTTAATTATTGATAGTTATGGAATATGTCCATTAAAGATGTAAATATATTTCAAATAAGTCCAAAATCATATAGGCAAGTTATGTAGGTAGCTCATGTTAAAGTTTCTGAAATGGTAGGCTAACCTTTAAACGGTTTGTTTATTAAATAAATAACAAAACTGGCCTATTATTCTTACCAAGCATGTTGAAAATGAAGTCTTTGGCGGTGTGCACTTCGAGCGCAGTCTGGTCCCCGAATTCGCCCTGTTCCAGCTGGACGAGCTCCTGCACCTGGACCGACAGCTGCTCCAGCGGGCTGCCGGAACGGAAGTCCACCTCTGTTGCGCGCTTCGCCGGGGCGGCGGGGCGAGGAGACACCGCGCTCATGAGCGTCTCCATTGAGCATTACCTGAGAGGGGAGAACTTTGAGGAGTAGTACTTTTTTAATGACATGGAGCAATACGTGTTCTTACAAGTTCTCTTCTCACGACAATAGACTGTTTGTTTAGTTGGTTTACATCATATTCACAAAACAATGGCAAAAGGGGTCCAAACAGGTACTGTGATGTGGAGATTATATAATAGCTACCCAACTAGGATTTAATTTAAAGCTTTTGACATATACGCTAGCTACTAACGTTACAGTATCGCCAACTGCCAGAGTATCAGAGCTACGTTAATAGCCTTCGTAAATACAGGTTACTGAAGCACGCTGTACCGGGTTATGTGAGGTTATGGAAGTAACTAACTCGCTAGCTGGCGACATGTCAGAATGGGCACATTAGATAACTACCTAGCTAACGCTAGCAGTGTGGCTACCTAGCTAATGTCCAAATAACTAGCCAAATGCTTGCTGTTCATCGTTTCAGATAGCTCATTACCGAAATTAGCTAATCCACTAAATGCGAAATATATCTGCACTGATATTTGTGCAGTAACCCGTGGCAAGGGAAGCGGTTTATAGTGTAGCACATAAGAGTAGCTATTTTGGCTAACTAGCTGAGTCCCTGCAGGAAAATCCACATTCCATAGCTTTGGTCAAACATATCAGATTAGCTGGCTCACTAGCCAAGCAGGTGGGGACAAGTGCATTAAGATAAGAACACAAACACTTACAATGTTTTAAATAGTCGATGTGTAGAACCCTCTCATCATTTACACACACCCTAATTCGCTGTCTTGAAGATCTGTGCTTTTCGTCCCAGTGTCTTGGTTTTGATATTTGATTTGGAATCCGATATCGACTCCCGTCATTTCCAAATAGTTCCTGGCACACGCCTCCCCCTTGGCAACACTATCCCCGGAAATCACGGGCTAGCTCTTGGAATCTTGGGATTAGTAGTATTTTTACGGGATCAAACTTCGCACACTCCTGGTGTCTTCACGGTCATGTGTTAATTAAGGGTTTAGGAAAGTGACTCACAATTTGTGATGTAATTTATCTTAAAGACCTGTTTAGGACAATCATAAATGAACCGTTACTTTTCCCTTGGACTTTGACCAACACTTTGGAATAATAATGGAACTCATCACAATCATATTTTAGTGGAGCTATTACTATTATACAGCCTTTCTACACCTCGCGAGTATGTGTTGCATCCTCATATTCCAGCATATAAACAAGCAAGAGGCATTTGAAAGACAGTGACTCTCACGCACCTCTCAAGAGCCCCCTGACAGCTTTTAAACTCTTCCTCCCCTCTTCTCTCACTTTATTCAGGCGAAACATGATCAAAAGATCTTCGAAAACTGCTGCTGCGTCCCCTGCTTCCCATCCCAGCCCCCTCCACTGAGGCGTCACCTTGAAATGCCTCCCTTTTGAAGAGGCTTTCGAGAGACTGGCAGTGCAGATAATTGGTGCTGTAGAGGGAAGGCCAGACAGAGCTAGAAGTTTTTGGTTCCTGAGTGCTCCGGTGAGTAACTTCCTCTTAACAGTTGCCATCTTATAATACAGCATCATATATCTGAGCAAGAGTCTCTTTTAAGACATGCTTTGGTGCATGTTAAGTACATGGAGTTGTTCTTGGCGTGTGTTCTTGCTCGTGACGAAGAGTGCAGCAGTATCATCATATACTGTAAGCATTCACCTCGGCATCATCCTATAAAATTTGAACAGCTGTTTGGAGCCATCAGTGAAATTCAAATATAACTTTCTGAGCTTTAACTAAATTCTTAATGTGGGGTAGTTCTGTGCAATAGGAGACTCCCACTTTCTTTCCCTTTGAGACTTCTGTAATGTGTCTGGTTTATTACATCCAGCCAACTGAAAGCACAAATGAAGTTAAATAGTTGGATTGATGAGCCAGAAAATCTTAAATGACAATTTCAAATACCATTTAGTTTGAGGAAGGTTTATGGCATTTATGGCAAACCATAAAAGTACACTCTAGGAGTTACCTTTGGAAGACAGCATGACAGGGAGCTGCACGGTTGAAGTGCCCTGTTCTAAGATTCCACTAAGCATTATGTGCTACACCATTTTGATTGATGCTTCAGAGGAAGAGAGATCACTTTCACTTTGCTCTTAACACATTACACTGTGTGTGTGTATGTGTGTCTGTGTGTGTGCGCGCACACACGTGTCTGTATGTGTGTAAGGGCTTTGGATAATCACATCAGTGTGTGGGCCAAACATCCAATTTAGAGGGAAGAGTACATCCTCCTACACACTCAGACTGTGTCTCTAAGCTGTCCTGAGGGGGGTGGAGTGTTAGGATTGAACACACATAGTGACAGAAATTTTGATCATAACCAGAAAATCAACTGGAATCCAAACATGGTCGGTATCCAAAAACACCAGTATGGTGAGAATGTGAAAGACAAAAACGTCAAACTCAGGTGAAACACGATTATTTACACTCTACCAGTCCCTGCTTACTAATTTAGACTACATTGTACATTACATACTACTAGTGACATTGCTTTAAGCTTCTTCACCATCAGACCGATTACTTTCTGCTCCATGTCCTGGATCTTAGCTCTAGCACACACAGGTAATCTGAGTGCCATCAGAACATAACAGAGTGACTGAATTCATGGTGATGTCAGGCATCAATGATTTGTGAAGTTTGATCCCTTCCGAATGGAGAGTGTCGCGAGATGGAGAAGACAGAAGAGACACTTAACATGGCCTCCTGAAGCAGAGCGGCATGTTACACTCTTATGGATTTTAACAAGGAGACGCAGATCCAACTTCGGTAATGAGCGGCTGGTTGAATTCCCATGACTGCTGAAATGTCAGTGCAGAGGGAAAAACATGCATGAAGAAAGAAAGGAAAAAAAAAAAACTAAAAATTACAAACTTATCAAAACAGCCTCTGTGCACAAGCTCTAGAACATTCCCCCACCCTGACACATCCACTCACTTAGGAGGACCCAGTTGCAAATTAGACCCAATTAAATGGGTCAGTGACATTTAAAGTCATTATATCATGTAGCTCTACACTGTTTAGCCCCATTTTCAGGACAGAGGCCCTATTCATGCATGGTAGTGTGTGCTCACCCCTAGGTCTCATGCAGTGGAGACTGACGTGGTTTTGATTACTTGACCCCAATTTGCAGGGCAATTTTATAGTTAGTTAGTAAGGGTTTTATGAGAGCTGATCAGACTTTACTGGAACATGCAGTGCCTATAGGAGTGTCTCCCCTCTATGAAGTCAGCTTATGAGGCTGCCTTTGCAAATTGACTGGAGGTTTATTAACAAACGTTTAAAAAGGTCCACAAAACCCAGTGCTCTGCCTAGTCAGAGACCCAGGAAGTAGTGCCTTGATAGGTTTCACTGTTCATTTGAATACAGATGGGCTGAAACTCAGCTCAAAATTGAGACTGGTAGTAATGGACTGATTTATGCCATCAAACTCAGAGGGAGGAAACCCTGAAGGGTTTTTGCAATGTCTCCGCATTGACCTGTAACAGTAATTCACCAAGCCTTTTCTCTCACAATATCAGAAGGTCAACCTGGCAATCAGCTTTTCAGACAGCTTTATTTTTCTCCAAGAAATAAAAATGCAAAACTACACCATTTCAATACATCCAAGTGCACACACTTCATTGCTCATATTAAGTCTCAGCTGAGCCACATGTTTCTATGAATACAAAATGGGGATTTATGTCAAAAGAGGAATGTGATCCTAAAGCCTCATTATCACCTGCCGGACATGATCGAACAATTCACCCTCTCACCCACATCATCAATTCTCTTTCTCCAGCAATCACTCTTCTCAATCCCAGCAAGTCTGATGGTTTTGTAGCCATGAGCTATGCTACAGACAGGCAGAAGGTCAAATTTCAGAGAGCCATGGTGATCCAGCCAGCGATAAAGAGTATGCCCCCGACAGGTGCCAGTTTGCTGAAGGAGGGGTCACCTGTGAGGGCCTGGTGGTAAAGAGGACCACAGAAACAGCCTATTCCAGCCAGGAGAACTGCACCAGCCTAGAGATAGCAAAGAGCCGTAAGAACAGCAGTATGTGCCAAACAGCATGGCATACTGTACCTGCAGTCTGACACACTGGGGATTTGTGCATTGCGTACATCTCATCATATTCTCTTGTTGTAAGGATCAGCTTTATAACAGCTGTAGAGGAATTGTTTTTTTAAATTAAGCTTCAAATAAACTAGCTAATAGCTTTCTGTTATAATCTCCCTTTAATGTGGACATTTTCCCCACAGACGTGACGAAGCTTACCAGAGCAGGCTTCCTGCACTGAGAGGCTCCCAACAGGGCCAAACTGTGGTAGAAGTGATAAGTGTTGGCTGTGCTATACAGCTGCAGACAAAAATAAACTTATTAGAGCAATTAATTAGAGACATTAACCAGTGTAATTTTGCTAGTCAATTTAACCAGTAACCTACAACTTTAGAAACTGGTGACTGAACTGTTTCTGTAATGTCCAAAACAGCTTAACTTTATTTAATTGCTTAACAAACATACATACCTCTCTCTGATACTCATTCCTGTGACTAAGTCTGAAGCCTGATACGAAAAAAAACCAAAAACTATAACAAATGCTTAGGATATTATCAACGTCTTTGGAATAAAAAACACAATGTAAGTAGTGGTACTGTGTTTATGCAGACGAATAATAAAACAGAACGGACAAAATCTAGTTATTCAAAACCGCGCTACTGTAACGCTTGGCAAGCTTCTGACGATGACTAGGCCGTTCAACCTGAATACATGGTGGCTTGACACGGAGCGAGCAGGGACGAGAACATCCTAAAAACTCTGACAAGGACGCATAATGCTTACCGTGAGCCCCATATGCACCAGCTGTGACTGCAAAAGCGCCGCTAATAGCAGCTAACCTTTGCACCGCTAACGACGCACGCATAGCTCGCTTCTGTACTTAGCACAACATGGCAATATTAGGGCCGGAAACAGCTGTCATGTGCGAACCGTACGGCAAAGCTTCCTCCACCCGCCTACATATGAAAACATGGATCCAAGATGGCGCGACACGCTACCGTTTCAAGACACGTGACCGTTTTCGTAGGTACATACCGGAACGCTGCGGTACTTCACTAAGTCCATTTGCAAGTACTTACATAAACACAAGCCATAAAGCACGGTGGCAAGATAAACTGTCCTCCAGCCACTTTGTCGCCACGACAACAGAACTATTAAACTTAAAATAAATAGTCTGTATAAAACTTAATCTTAGAAGCCAATATATAAAGTGTGTGTGTGTGTGTACGTATATGTATGTATGTATGTATGTATGTATGTGTGTGTGTATATATATATATATATATATATATATATATATATATATATATATATATATATAATATTTACACTATTTAAATGAATAGTAAAATATTTAAATAAATAGTCTGTAAATGTATATATGTATAAGGATCGACCTACTAGTTCCTTCCCAACAGGCAGGATGTTCAGTCTTCTTTCAATTAGTTATAGCGACATTCGAAACGAAAATGGGTGTTCAAAAATTTAGCACCAAGTCAACTTAAACAGATTTTTAAAAAATATAAATGATTAATTATCTTCCACTTCCATTTCATTAAAAAAAATGCTACGATCTTTTGTTATGAATGTAGTTATTGCCGTTTGCAGCGTTAAACAAAATAAAAGAGGATGTCTCAGTGTCCCATTAGATTCCAATAAACCGATTGTAGGACTATTTGTATAATAAAAAGAATAAATAATGAAAATACCGTAGGGGATTTATTTCCCTGTGTACTTAGTATGTAAAGGAATTTGCGCCAAATCGAAATACAATCACGACTGTGGAAACCCGTCAAATTCAATATACGTATGACATGGCTTTTCAATAGCAATGTGCAGAATATATGCCAGAATGAAAAGCAAATTATACGTTGTATTGTCATCACGTCATTTCACCTTTTTACTGAAAAACTATACACGGGACTTTGCATTAAAATAAAATAAACGATCATTCATACCAGAATTGAATACAATCCAGCTTGAATCCACCAGATAATCAAAGCACAATGGGTGATTGAAATTCACACACTAGACCTGTGGAAAACGTGACTGATAAGTAAAAGATAGTAATTAATTTAACGTCGCTAGATCTCTTAAGAGAAATATAGCCTACGTGTGAATTTGTATTCAATGAAATGAAATGCTGAATTCTGTAGAAACTGAATGCAAACTACCTTGAAATGCTCACAACTAAATTGTATTACACGATTTGCTGCTGTGAATGTACCAAAACAACGCACATTACTGCATTTCAGTCAAGAGCAATGGAAAGCAATCGCTGTCCAATCGCAGCCCACTGCCGAATTTTGGGCGTGGGCAATGATACGGGGCCATACACACCACAGCAGGTTCCTAATCGATCACAGATGACCGAAATCTAAGATGTTATAGATGCCGTGATGTGACCCTTCTCAGCAAAATAGTTAGAGATTAGTGAACATCACGGTGGCTGTCGTAAATGCAGTTGAACTTGGCACGAATTCCTCTCCATAGGTTTCGGGAATGGGGGCTTCATATTTATTTCCAGGGCCCACACATTTTCAATTTTCCAATGGGGGGCGCTGTTTTACTAGGACCATTATAAAAAGAGGAAAAGGCCCTGCCATATTTAAGTTTGAAAAAAGATCTAGAATTATATGGTAAATTCATAATGGTTTTAAAACTCACACTTAGAGAGTTTCTGGCCTTGGGTGAAAAGGCATCAGGTTTCAATCCCTTGTTATAATTAACACTTTATAATTACAATTTAATTAAAAACAAGCCTGTTAGCCTTATTTGTGCATGTGGGCAAGCCAATCCTGGGGTGAAAAAGGATGTGTGCTTGGAGTCAGTCAAGTTCTCCTTTACTGTGAATTAATTTTCACAAATATATTCATACAAGCTTCTTGTGGGTGATAACAATGGAAGCAGTCTGCTCCTCTAGCCACATTTTCATATGATGTTGTTGTATTAGCAAGAGAAGATGTACATGATCATACTATTTACATGCAGTTCTGTCATACAAAGCAGTGCTGGATCTGATTCTCCAATCGGTCATGCTGTATTGGTCCATATATGACTCCCTGATTTTGGTTGTTTTGGCCTGTGTGTTTGTTTTGGTGCTAAGTGTGAGTGTACATCAGTGAGAGGATCTTCTTATGTCTGTCTGTCTTTATACACAGGATAAGATGCAAGATATTCTGTGGCAAACCATGAGAGAGTCATGCTGGGCCCAGTCTGCTCATTTCATAAAAGAATCCTCAACTTCACAGCTTTGCAAACTCTTCTCAGGGTTCATCAGGTAGGCACCTTCCTTCATCAGTGTTTCACTGAATTAAGCCCACAACACCCTCAGAAGGCTCAACAGAGATCTTGTCAGATCTGGTGTCCCATACCCACACATCTCCAAACTAAGACAAAATCTGTCTAGACATAAGTCCACACTGTCCTCCCTGGTGTCTAAGGCGATACTCAGCCCCACTGGCACCAACAATACATTCTCAGTGCCACCACTTCCATCCAGATCTAGTATACTAGACACGTCAGTGACATGAAACAACAATCCACTCACCTGCTCAATCACCATGTACCTGAGACTCCAAATACCTCAGCCATCCCACCTTTATAAAGCATTTCCCCAACTAGCTTGTGCTCTCTTCATCCACAGGCACTGACTAGCCCTTTCAGTTATGTCTGATAATTCCTTCATAGCTCCCCTTAGCTTACAGCCTCTAAAACCAAATTCCACAAACAAGGATATGGCAGACTTAGCTATTAATCCCCTAGCAGCTATCTCTACTGGTCTTATATACTTCTGCACCCCTTGTTCTTTCACCTCAGCCACCAGGTCTGTGTACTGTAGCTTCTCCCTTACGAATGCTTCGTTTTATAACATAACAGTGCGCTCAAACTAAATGCAACGTTCTCACAGTTCTCCTTTCCTTTTATATTTGTGCCAGCAGCAGTATCTGTGACCTGCAGTATACCAAACAAGACAAACAGAACAGGTATGAAGCCTTCCTAGCCGATGCACGGATGACTTCAGTGCATGGCTGCCAGTCTCTCACAAGGTTTTCCAAGGAAACATCCATTTCACCAAAGAGCATCTGATGTTCTGTCACTTGGGACAGAATCCTCAGTAGGTCAAGAAAGGGAAAAATCAGAAATTCTTACATTCTGGTATAAATAAGTAAAAGTCATGCAATTATTTCATGTGAGTTGATTTCACTAAATTAGCAAATCCAGGCGTATAGAAAAAAAGGCTTTTTGAAACTGAACTATCCACTTCGTACTCACTCAGAATGAAGACCTTGAGGTCTGCAGAACGCTGATGGGCTTATTCTCCTACTTACCATGTTGTAAGGAACTGAGGACTAGTTCACTCTGCCCTAGTTGGTCTTCGTGAGTGATGGTGTTTAGCTACTGAATCTTTTTTCGGCTTGGTGGATGTTTTGCACATATTTCACACAAGGCATGATAGGGTGTAGTAATATCATGGATATAGTTTTATAGATTAAAAGAATCAATGATTTTTATTAATTGATTTACTTGAGTATCTCAAGGAACCACTCCAGCCATAGTTAGTTTGGCCAGATGGGAAGGAATAATGTTGGAACTTAACTTTATAAGGGTGGTGGATATTCAGGAGGTTTGGCGACCATCATGGTAGGGCATTGCAACAGTGTTCAAAATGATGGAAGTAGAGCTGTTCTACTTCTATTCTACAATTTCTGTGTTGTAGTATACCGCCCTTATAGTCAAGGAGAAAACACCCAGACACTACATGACATGCCCCCATGCCATGTCACCAGATTTCAGACCTGGCCTTATGTTTCCTACTGACCCATCAGTTTAAATGTCAAGTCCGTTCTGTCCCCCTAACTAACACTCAGTGTATGTTCCAGTCTCTGGTTGTGGAGAGCAGAGGGAGACCTAGAGAGGGAGGCTAAGTAGCACAGCTGTAATTAGCAGAGCTCATTAAACCCATCTGCATTCCTCTTCAAAGGTGATCAATGCAAATTGCCAGGGTTTAGCCACTGGCTCCCGTTTGAGCTGTCCATCCCTACCTGCTCCATTCTGCTGCTCAGGACACTGTTTGGGGAGAGAGAGGTACATTTCATTCGGTGGTGCCCTCGCAGCTCACCCACACTCTAGCGAGCAAATGTAGGGCCGGGTCCCTGCTCTCACCTGCTAGGCTACCAGGTGGGGAAGTCTTTTCTGCAGTCACTCACCTGTGCTCTATGTGCCGGGTGAAGTTATTGTCCAGGATGCAACTCTGGGCAAACCCATCCTTTAGTCTGGATAAGGTGTGAGGGATGTCTTTGGTCCCCTAGTCATTTAGGTGATGAAACAAAATATCAATGCCGTGATTCCCTCCTGAGAACTCCAGAGAGAAGGTTCCTTGGTCTGCTGCTACGGCAATGTAGTCTGTTGCACAGGGTCTGTGTGGTGGTGATGCTATATTGCTAAGCAGCTCATTCTGGGGTTTGGAGAATATTTGGGTGGTTGCTAGGTGATGTTCTGTGTTAGTCGTGAGCTGGCTGTCTCAGAGAGATGCTCTCAGACAGTCACGTCTTGTCTATTTTTTTTTTTTTTGAGTGCCTGATTCTTAGAGGTCATCTGCTTCATCTAACAAGCAAAGATTCACTTTTCTTTTTCAAATGCTACACTCATGACTAATGGCTTCCCAGTGGAGCCTCTTTTTTTCTCTATCATAACATCTAGATCAATCTGCATGGATTTTTCAGAGATGATTGAAAGCTCTGTGAGGATCTTAGGAGGATGTTCAACTGCATCCTTGTAAGCCAGGTGTTATAACTTGCAAACTAATATAGTAAAGAACATTTCTAATTGCTCTTAACCAAAGAATGACTCCTATTAGCAGGGTTAATTGAACGAGGATTAAGAATGAACTGCCCTTGGGGGGGGGGGGGGGGGGTTCACTTTGTTTTGGAAGATGGGGTCACTATGAGTTAAGAGTTGTACGTTTTGCCAAACACACACACGTGCGCATGTGTGCATACATGCACGCAACAGTTTACACATGGGTGTAGAACATCATGCACATAGTGCACTGTTATAAACAAGTACCACTCTCTGGAGGAGGTCATTAGGTATTAAGAATTAAGCAGTATGAATTTGACCAGTGCATCACGCATTCGTGCTGTGTGATCTGTAAGATCATGTAAGATGTAAAGTATATTCCATTAAGTATTACTCATTACCTGATTGTCTACTTTGATCTGCACCATAAGGGATTACACAATCTCATTAATGTAATCTGCTTTTTCATATTCAGAACTCTTGTATTACTTGCTATTTAAAAGCTACCTTTGGAAGGGTGAAATGTTTTAGATGTAGCTATGACTACAGGCTGTTCAGTCTTTTTTTAGTTTTTTGAGATTCATCTGGCTTTTTATTTTCCCCTAATATGCTTGTTTACAGTCCTTACAAACTTTAATGAACTGCTGTTCAACAAATTCAGAATTATAAACAAAATAACAATAAAAAAGAAAACACATAAGCAAATACATAAAAATGGAGATATTTCTACCTGTGAAAATGTGTTCTATTATTAAAGATATGTGTGTGTGTGTGTGTGTGTGTGTGTGGTAGTGTGTGGTAGTGTTTGTTGCAGTGAGTGTGTGAGTGTCTAATTGGGAGTGTTTGAATGAGTATGGGAGTGTGTAACAGTGTGTGTCGTAGTGTTTGAGTGAGTGGGAGTGTGTAAATGGGTGTGGGAATGTGTAAGTAGAGTGTGTAAGTGGATGTTCATACTTCTTCTTATCAATAATCCCATTATCTAATGTACTTACTAAAGCAGTACGTAAGTGGAAGACTTATGTCAGTAAGTGAACATTCAGTTTTGGGTAAGAAGAAAGGCATAATGATAAATGATCTATAATATGATGCCTATAGATCAGAATGTAAAGCTGGACGGCAGAGAGTGAGAGGGCTCACTGTACCCACTAGCAGCAGGAGTGCAGTATTCCAGCCGTGGTTCCAGGCCCATGGGGACAAGGAGAAGTGCATCACTATGGAGAGAGAATCTCTTTCATGGAAAAATCAAACCCTACATTTTTCTCCTGCCATGATTTATACACACCTCCTGTCATGGATAAAACATCCACATGTGGTTTTGTTCCCAGTAGCGTGTGCACACTCACACGCTCACACTTTCACGTTCACTTTTGCCTTTATTCACTTACCCATAGGCCCAATTTATACTGGGGACACTGGGAACATGTCCCCACCACTTTGTGAAATGGCTGATACTGTCTCCACCACTTTTCACTTTACACAACTCAAACACTTTCAAACACAATATTAGTGTTTACTCTACTAAATGTCTTCGCTTCATTTATTCTGTAATAATGACATTTGTTTTATTTATTAAAATGAAACATATTATGTTCCTAAAGACAGAATCAGAAAACCTTTATATTTGTATTTTGTCAGGCGATGCTTGGGTAATAAATACAGCACTGACATTTCGTGAAACGAAATAAAATACAAAGCAATTGCACTGCAAATATATTTTAAACTAATACTTCTTGTATTGTTTACACACATAGGCTTGACAAACATAATGCCTTTCGTCAGACTCTTCATTTCAGTCGCAGTGCTGATTTCTTCATTTCACTCCCAATGCTGATTTCTTTTCAGTGAAAATGTGTGTTTTCTTAAAGGACTTGATTTCTTAAAAGAACCCAAATTTGAGGAGTAACTGAACTGAGTGCAACAACCCTGGCCACATCACTTTGCAAAGCAAAGTTATGCCAGTGCTATTACCTGTACAGTACATGTTTATGCATATATGGCAGGTAGGCAGCTTTTCATAGTGGACAAGCCTGTGCAGCATCGACTATAGCTGCAGAGTCCATTATCTGACTGCAGTCCCTGGCACACGTCTGACAGCAGGATGTCAGCTGAGTCTACACCAGAGACTGCACATGTTAAAGGAGTTGAGCTGCTGTTCTAGTTTCATGCAAAGGGTCCAAGTCTTACATAGGCAATGTATACCTGGACTTTGGTGTTCACTATGAACTTGCCATTGGTCCATACTCTCTTGGTCAGTCTAGAGAAAGTTGCAGCTGCCTTTCCTACGCACTCTCACTCTTGAAAGACAGCTCACTGAGCCGGGTTTGTGAACTCACGGTCAGCTTCCAGCTCATAGCTGCAATGCTGATAGATGGGTCAGAGTCAACGTCTTACCCATCACCTTTTACAAGCTGATGTTGAGGCCAGTCTGATGGTGAGGCCAGCTGATGGTGAGGCCTTGCAGAGATAAATATCCTCCATGGCTTTTCCAAAGGCATACTTGAGTAGGGCTGCAAAGAAGTTTCCAAACAGTGTCAGAGCAAGAATGCATTCCAGTTTCACCCCACTGAGTATATCAAAGGACTCTGATGTTGAGACAGCCAGCTGGATCTTAGAGCAATGCTGGACCTAGTGGATGTCAAACTAGTAGTCACTGGCACACCCCCTGGCAGCCTGCTAGCCTGCTGGACTTTGCTTCAAGAAGCCCACAGTATCTGCAGGTTCCTCTCATTTGGAGAGGACTTGTATGTTTCCATTTTGGTCCTCTTCTTCTCAATCAGAGGTAACAGCTCATAGGAGCAGGCCTGGAACCAATCAGCAAACCTGATTGTCTTTTTCAAAGGTAGCCATCGCAGTGTTGTACAAGTTGTGGCCAAGTTTTGAGACTGACACAAATTTTGGCTTTCACAAAATTTACTCCATTTTTTGTAGATCCTTTTGTCAGATGTTTATGTGGTATAGTGAAGTACAATTATAAGTTTGTTTGTTTTTTTACTTTTTATTGACAAATACATCCAATTTAAGCAAAGACTTAATGTTTACAGTGTTGACCCTTCTTTTTTACAACTACTGCAGTTCGCCTTGGCATGCTGGATATCAGCTTCTGGGCAAAATCTTGACTGATGGCCCATTCTTGCCTAATCGGTGCTTGGAGTTGATCACAGTTTCTGTGTTTTTGTTTGTCCACCCACTTTTTGAGGATTGACCACAGCTTCTCAATGGGATTGAGATCTGGGGAGTTTCCTGGCAATGGACCCAAAATTGCGATGTTTTGTTCACCGAGCCACTTGGTTATCACTTTTGCCTTGTGACATGGTGCTTGTCATGCTGGAAAAACAATGGTTCATCTCCAAATTGCTCATGGATTGTTGGAAGAAGTTGCTCTTGGAGGATGTTTTGATACCATTTTTTATTCATGGCAGTGTTCTTAGGCAAAGTTTTGATTCTGATATCCAGCATACCAAAGTCTTAAAAAAGATGGGTCAACACTATAAATATTAAGTCATTGCTTAAACTGGATGTATTTGTCAATAAAAAGTTTTAAAAACTTATGAAATTCTTATAATTGTACTTCACTATACCATATAAAAATATGACAAAAAACTGAGGCAGTAAACTTTGTGAAAATCAAAATTTGTGTCTCAAAACCTTTGGCTACAACTGTAGATAGTGTTCCATAGATGGTAGTGTGGGTCATGTAGGACTTGCTTTGAGGCTCGCCAAATTTTCGTACCATTAACTGCTGCTTACCATGGTGTGTCAGCACTAAGAAGCATTGTTGAAGTATCCTCTCCAGGGCAGAGGCCTGAGCAAGAGGATATGGAGAATTAGCTGTTGTCATGTAGCAGACACCCCTTCTCCACATCATTGCTGTTGACCAAGGGAAAAGCAAGGGCCAGTACAGCTTGGCGTTGCAGGAGTTGCCAGAATGAAGTTGTAATCTGCAAACTGTCTTTGGAACTCCGGTTCCAGATTTCTTGTTGGGTTTACTTCCCTAGCCTCCCCCCATATGCATAAAGCCACAAGGAAGGGGAGGTTAGATTCTGATGGACTACCAGCCACAGCTAACGAGCTTTGTCTGCCCAAAACTCATGTAGGGTAGCGTTGTCTACCCATGTACAATTGCACCTGAAAGTGTTTTGTTGTGTATCTCTGTGTGTGTGTATTTGTGTGTTCATATACATATATACAGAGAGATGTTTTGCTATGTTGTCTCATACCTTCAGCTGATGCAGTTGACCTTCTAGACTATGTTTATGGCACATGCACTGTTTCTAATTATTACACTGTTTCTAGCCATTTATTGCAGAAAGCCTGATAAAGAGTTATATAAACAAAATAAAATACTATTTTATTATGATTACTATTTGTCTCTATTTCGTCATTCCTCTGTTAATCTATTCTCTCTCTCTTGCTCTGCTCCAGTGAGCCTGGGCACAGTTACATACTGTTTTCCCTTCTCTAACTCAGTCTGCTCACTCCATACCAGAACTCAGGGCTCAGATGAGCATCACTTAATAGCAGATGCCAAGGGAGTGTGAGACTGCATGCATGCACACCCACACACAAAACAGGCGTACACACACACACACAACATCCCATTAGTACCAAACCCAGCAATCTGTCTCTGATCATGCAAATGAGTGAGAGAGAGCGATAGAGAGGAAGAAGCAGGGGGATGCCAGTCTCCGTTGCCCCCGGTGACTGCCCTGTTCCTCTGCCAGTGCCAGGTGGTAGCCGCTCACAGATGCCCGTTCACTCTGCCGGCCGTGGACTGACACCAGTGTAACCCCTCCTTAATTAAGATTTAAGAGAGAGTGAAAACATTTGAGATCCCAGAGAGTCTGGAGATGCTTTTCATCTCGCAAGATGTGCTCCAGTGTCACAATGCTCCTTAAAGGTGACTGCTGAATGTTTGTAGCCACTCTCTGAAAATAGCATAAACTTTGACTGAAAACATTTCTCCCTTACAGTTGCTTGTCTTCTGAATTCCTATTGCCTCCATGTCATCTCATACTTTATGTAATTCATTTTAATGACTAATCTAAATATTAGCATTGCCTTTATAAACATTCTAAGCATTCTAAAAGTGTGTTCCAGCCCATATACCTTGCTTCCAGAATCTGAGACTGATCTGTAAGAGATTGTCTGAGATTTTAGGTTACAGGATTACTGGTTGGGAATGGTACAACATTTATCTTATTTTAAAAATGAGGCACATATGCCTTCTAGGGGGGTTCTTATTTTCAGCATCATGTTACATGTTACGTTTACACCAGGTGTCTCCTATTTACATATCCAAACAGGAATTTAAAAGGAGTTTTGTGAAATTTTCTCAGCACAGCCTTTAATGGTCATATTCTGATTCTTAATCAATGCTTTTGTACTCCATGGCTTATGATACAATTGCTGACCTGCCAAGTGTTGTAGTACGATGCAAAAACCGAGCCAGCTATTCAGATTTATCTGTCACTGCAGGTTAGGGTAACTCAAGCCATGACTTAGCAAACAAACTCATATAACGTACAATGTCAGCTGCATCCCTGTGTATAAACTACTGAAAGTGGTTTGACACCGGAGCCTGTCGTCGTCTGACGCCAGTCGTCATCTGACGCCAGTCTTGGTGACGGATGTCAGGGTGCAGTTCAAATGCAGCTTTTGAGGCCCTGAGGACCAGACTGACAGGGTGTCATCTTAAAAACAAAAGTGCTATCAGCAAGGTAATAAAGGATTCCTCAAGCTGCATGTCAGGAAGGGGATTTGCTTTCGCTTGCAGGATTCTGTGCGGAAGGCTAGCAGTCGCCCGCAGTGGAAACGAGGATATCATCTCACATGTGAATAGCAAGGTGCAAATCTTGTACTTCACATTACAAGATGGGCTCATGTGTTTCTTACGCTGTGTGGTAGGGTGCAAGCAGGCATGTGTGTTTGGGTGTGTGTGTGTGTGTTCACAGTTAGGTACTCTGTAGGAGGGGTAAGGTGTGATTGCGATTAAAATATGGAGATGGGGGTGTGAGAGTGATTTTAGTTTCATCTACGTGTTGGATCTGAAAGCAGGAATAAGAGACCCTTTGTACCACAAGAGAGCTGCTGCCTTCACAGAATCCCACTCCTGCCTGCCTACAGTATTAGTCACTGTCCCTCAAAAAGAAACCTTACAACTGAATTTTTCAACCATTTGAATATTCTGTGTAATCCATACGCAGCATTTTTGTTTTGTTTTAGGTTATTAAGATGTGCATGTATGACAGTGAGTGTGTGTGTGTAAAGGCCCTCCAGGAGTCTGGAGGTTGACAGCAACTCAGATTAATGTGACTTTTTGGTTGGTAATTTAAGGAGAATGACGGCGATCAAACATCTCTTCACATAGAGAGGTAATGAGTGGAGAGAATAAAAGAAATGTAAAATGGAGCAGAACCTGTAGAGGAATATATACCTTCTATGTGTGTGCGTGTGCGCGTGCGTGTGCGCGTGCGTGTGCGTGCGTGCGTGTGTGTGCGCGCGCGTGTGTGTGCGTGTGCGCGTGCGTGTGCGCGTGCGTGTGCATGCGTGTGTGTGTGTGTGTGTGTGCGCGCGCGTGTGTGTGTGTTTATACCTCTGCATGCAGTTTAGTATGTGTGTGAGAAAAAAAGGATGTGAAGTATCAAAGCGTATGTGTGTAGAATTAGGTTTAGCTGTGCACAGATGTCACTGCCCAGTACTGTGAGCCATTATCTTTGATGGCTGGCTCTTATCTACAGAGAATCACCTGTAACCTCTCAACTGCATCTCTCTCTCTCTCTTTCTCTCTCTCTCTCTCTCTCTCTCTCTCTCTCTCTCTCTCTCTCTCTCTCTCTCTCTCTCTCTCTCTCTCTCGCTCTGTGCATTTCTTTGGACTGCAACTATACTGTTGACGGTGGCGGCCAGTACCAATCAGCTTCCATTTCATTCCACCTCAGGTTGACCTTGTCTGGTATTCTGATGCACTGGTGGAACTCTGGGAGAAGCACACCATGTCAAAACCCCGAGCACTGCTCCCTGCTCTGCCTCAGGGAGATGGTCAGATTTTTTTAGCAGAGTCACATGCATCTGCTGCCATCTGACATTGTTTCAATGGAAGGCTGAAGCAGACAGTGGGCATGGGGATCCTCCCAAAGTTGGCCTGTGTTACACACACTACCTGGAGATAGTGGATAATGACGTTTCAGAATCCTCTCGATTTGCCTTTGCATGTGTATGATACCGCTGTCACAAGAAAACCCTGAAACTTTTTGTCAGTTTTTTTCACATTTCCCCCCTTTTCTACCAGCTGTCTTTTATATGGGAATATTTCATGATGAGTGGACCAGTTGAAAAGGTGCCATGTTACTTGGGATGACATTTCATTGGTCCTGGCAGATGCATTTTTCTTTTTTTCTGTTCTTAGAGAGGTTTTATTAGCAGTGATGAAGCTCTTCAGCTGTATTTTGTGTTCGTGATTCAGAGATCCATTTCAGTAAGACATCACCGAACACTGAGTTGCCAGTTATCTCCCTAAACGTCTCATCTCCACATAAAACACCTTTGTTGCAGGGAGGGATGAAAGACTTCTCAGTCCTGGCAAGGTCTGACTTGGACATTAAAAGCACAATAAATAGACTTTTAACACAAACTCTGCAGACGTGTTTCACTTTTGTTAAAATGGTGTAGATTGATCCCACATTCAGAATATTATTCTGCACAGGTGCAAGAAATGTCATCATGTTTTGGAGGAGGATGCAGTAATATCTGGAGCACACTGTTCACCTTTCACCTGTTTCTCCCATTCTTGTTGCAGGTAGAAGTCTGAGGCATACACACATACAAGTTTAAGTGAAGCCAAAACAGAATGCTCTGTTTATACACTTCATTAAACAGTTGGAGAATATCCACTCTTTTAACTCTTGCCAAAAGCCACAGAACTGTCAGAACCCAAAAACATAAATTCAGAAGCTAGGTTCCCACAGCCCGTTACTTGGAGCAGAGCCCTGGGAGGGTGAGTGGCTGTGTATATGCAATACCTTTGAGGCTGCTTGGGAGATGCAAAGTGGTGTTTGCAAAGTCGGAGGTCAAAAAACTACTCGTATATTGAGTTATTTATAGTATGCAACTTCTTAGTAGCCTACAAATAGCATCTGTCAATATATGAACTTATGTTTCTTAGGCATTGTACTTCTCTCTTTGTGATGCTTTTGTATTAAAATAGAATAATAAAGATGTCAGTGTTATCAGTCAGTCCAAAACACAGGTGCTGTCACCAAAAGGAAACAAAAAGATTTGAAAAAATGTTACCAAAATGTTCATGAATAAAAACTAAATGAATTGCCTCATTTAAAAATAAAAAAAATTATTATTGTATACATGTGACAGAGAAATTGTGTCCAGACAGTAGCTAGCTCTGTGTGCAGGCACGTGTTGGATGCACAGAGCTGCACAAGTCACGCAGACATAAAACCCCACTAACCTGTTTCACCAGGCTCTATGACAAACGGTTAGCAACAACTTCAGCTCTGTTTTCAGTTCCTTTGATAAGCGTGTGCCTAAGATATACAACAGAATGGGTAAGCTATTTGTCGTTGGTTTTCATAGATTATAATTATTTAGTCTTAAAATGAACATTCTCTACAATGATTATAGGATAGTTTTAAGTAACCCACGAATTAGTAGTATATGATATTATTTCTAGTGGTGGTTTCGGTACAGTGCCCCATTATTCGACGTTAGAACGGTGTAATTAAAATATAAAAATGGGTTTGTATCGCTTTAATGTGTTCTGACGTCAACCTGATGCAGATCATCCAGATGACGCCGTAGAGAGAGAAAAAGCGAAAATAACAAGCAATTCATCCTTTACGTTTTGACAACCAAGTAGCGGGGAACACAGTGATTCAGTGTAATTGACAGGGGCAGGAGAGCCGCTGAATAGACGCCGCTGGCAGCAGAAATGCAACATGCTGCAGGCTGTTTGTAGGTATGCGCCAAGGTAGCCGATACGTGAGATAGGAGCGTTGTCAAAGCGACAAACGGGCTAGGACATCGAGAGAGAGAGAGAGAGAGAGAGAGAGAGAGAGAGAGAGAGAGAGAGAGAGAGAGAGAGAGAGAGAGAGAGAGAGAGAGAGAGAGAGAGAGAGAGAGAGAGAGAGAGAGAGAGAGAGAGAGAGAGAGAGAGAGAGAGAGAGATGCCAGTGCGAGCGAGCGAATAAGGCGCAATCAAAAAAGCACAGCACATCTCCCGGTGCAAGGCTTGTGAGAAATCAGGGATACACTGTAGCAATCGTTGGTTTGGAGCAAGCGAGCACTATGACTCTTAACACTACACATCTAAGACGGCGGAACAAGACGCTGATGGATTTAACTCTGCGAAGGTGCAGTTTTATTTAAGAGATAACGGAATCGAGCGCCAAATTAATTTAAAGCAACAAAACGGCATGGTGTTTTAAACGGACGCCCGGTCCAGCTGCGATGGGGAAAAGGCATTTAAATGAAAGCTCAAACTAGACTCCGTCGGCACACAGGCGTCTCACTTTTATGCTGTTTGTCATCATTCTCATATTTGTGACGGTTCCCGGGTGTAGCCAGGTATCCTCAAAGAAGCCACAAATATTTGGGGTCATGTAAAAGACGAAGGACTTGATTTAGATTTTCAGTTCAGCTAATATGAAAATATTTCAAGATAAAGGAGTGGTGTAATTGTCACCGAGAAAAGGGACTGACGTGGGAAAAATCTAAGCCACTCGTGGAAAAAAAGGATTTCTGCCATCGGGCTATTGTAAGGTAAGAATATTTCAATATTGGGCAAATAAGGGGAAGAGTACCAGTATGTGTGACATCAAAAGCCCGTATTTCCTTCAGTTAGCCTATTAATCGTGATCACTTTTTTGCCGACACACTAAAATAAAACGCTCATAATTCAGTTAACCACGATGACCCTGTAACAGGCTATAGCTGACAGTGACAGCGTGGCTAAAGCAACCTGTTTTAGGCGCTGCGAGGCTTTGGCCAGAACTGGAGCGCTAGGCGTCTTATTCTGGCTCATTATAACTGGGTTAGGATGGGTACGCACGTATGGCGCTTTCGCATCCAGGCGCTGTCGAAGCGCGGTGGCTGGAAACGAAACGTACAATGACCCATTTAAACGTGCTGGGCACCAGATCTGCTTGAGATGTTTTGTCGGCTGCTTGTCCAACACGTTCACCAGGATGTGAATCGGGGAATCTAAAGAGTTGAATCCTGGATCCACTTTTTAATTTATTTTTAATTACAGTCATTAGAAAATCTTTCTCTCTTTCGGTTCATTCTTCTTATTGTTTGGCACACACATCTATAAGCATATATCACAGACAAGTAGTATTCGCTACTTCTCTGATGCACTTCTCTGATCGTCTAATGGGCAGAAGTGTAGAACAGCACGCACAAACACCGACCACACACACACACACACACACACACACACACACACACACACACACACACACACACACACACACAGAGGAAGAATGGGCCACATTTATATGCCGTTCTGGTGTGTCCATTCCAAGCATAGTGGATGGTGGAATTCAGCAGAGACAAGAAGATCTCTGTTCTTTGATGGAAACACTAGAGAAGAACCTCTCTCTATCTCTCCCTCTGTCCTGCTCTCTCTCCTTCTCTCTCTGTCTCTCTGGCCCAAATAACAGACATGGATAGCTCACAGTGTCATTGGGGAGTTTTGTAATGGATGGAACTCACTGTTACTGCCCTTGCACTGAGCTGATTTGTCATCAAAGTTGTTTTCACCCACCAAAAAATTCTTTTCCAGAGCTCATGTATGTCTGTGTCAGGCTGTGTGGGTGTGTGTGGACGTGGGTGTGTGTGAGAAAGCCAAAGCTAGAGAAAGAGGGTGATTTATTTCTGTGCAGAGCTGTCTCCATTAAGCATGTGTATGTTTGTGTGTCAATGGCAATGCCTGGAGGCAGTGTTGTTCATTCATATGGAAGCAGCAGATCGATGGGCTCTAATTGATTTGCAATGGGCTGATTAAACACAGGGAGACAGGTGGCCCTGTCATTGAGAGGACCCTGTGTGTTTGTGTTTGTGTGTGTGTGTGTGTGTGTGTGTGTGTGTGTGTGTGTGTGTGTGTGTGTGTGTAGAGATGGTGTTTCAGAAGGGGACTCTGAGGTCACACACCAATCAAATCCTAGAATGGAAACCCTGGCAAAATGGGTTGATGGGGGTCAAGACAAAGTGTGTGTAGGTGTATGTATGTGAGAGAGAGCGATGGATGTGTCCTGTGCGGGTGTCTCTGGTGGGTGGAGCTGGACACCAGGCCCCTGTGTTCTTCCATTTTCTGTCTCTTATTGATTTCTGCTGCTCCAGAGTTGAAGCCTTTCACAATCTCTGCACAGTCCAATCAAAATGGCAACATTTTGATTACTCTTCATTCCAGAGTCACGGCGTCCTTTTCGTCTGTGTCCTAGTGTGTGTATTGCACTGTCAGGCTCGTTGTCCTTGCATGCACGTGACGGTGTGCAACTGTGTTTATATCCGTAGCCTAGACAGGTGTGGGGTGAACCTGGCTGTGTACACGTAACTGGATGTTAGGACTACTGACAGAGGAAGACTGCTATTACAGAGACATACGCTCACACATGCACACGAGGCACAGGATTCTGCCTCTTTTATCTGTGGTGTGGTGGGTAAGTTATTGCTGGCCATCTTGCAATTGCACTCCCTGAGGTTTGCATTCCCAGTGGTGTGTGTGCGCGTGCGTGTCTGTGACAGCACCCGTAAGTGTGTACATAATCTCTTTGTTTTGTTGTTTTATTGTGATGAATGTCTCCACCATAATGGGAAAGCATACTTGCTGGTTTCCATCACATATCATTTGGCTTTTATTTGAAAACTAAAAGAGTCTAGAGATTGGTTGGTTTGTTTCCTGAGATTCAGTGGAGAACTCCAGATAGTAGTACAGCAGCTCTAAAGAGTGTCTTTTAGTGTATGTTCCCCTGGTCTACGGCAGAGTGCTGATGCTCCTGTCTGTGCTGAGCACTTTGTCCTCTCCTAATTCTTACTCACTCTTTTTGTCTACTGTGTTCAATATTGTCTTTATCGCACAGGCTTGTATTTTAAGGTTAGACGAAGGTCACTTAATCATTAAAACCTTGAAATACACATGCAGATTCTCTCTCACTCTCTCTCTGGCCCTCTTGGCCTCTTGTGCTCTCTGTTTCTGTCAGCGTGTGGAACAGAGAAACAGAGCAAATCAGACCAAACTACTAGGACAAACAGACATTGTAGATTGCTCAAATATACGCGAGATAAAGTTGGACAGTCACCCATGTGCGTGCGTGCTCTTCGGTGTACAGACCTCCTGCGGTGCAGTAAGATCTGTCTCGGAGCTGAACATGGATCACCTGGCTGCCGGCGGGAATAACAGGCTTCTGATTCCCCAGTGACAGAGAAGCAACTGGCAGTGTAATCTGTCTGATTAGGGTGTGTTTGAGTTCAGCCTGGATGAGGTACAGAGCTGCAGGTGGAGAGAGATGTCCTTCAGAGTGCTGACCAGTGACCTTTATGGTGGGTAACTGTTATAGTTAAATTTAGTTATTCTTTCCAGTGCAAGCAGTTCTCATTTGAATATCTCTGAATAATATTCAAGAATATTACTAGTAATCGTCTCCAGGTGTCTGAAGTGCAATGCAGATTTTATTGAATATTCTATTGAATTTACAGGTATGGCATCTTTTATCCTCACTGATTTTAACTATTTTATGATTGCTAATTTTAACATGCATATTGACAGTCCCCAAAACGACTATGCCAAGGACCTGCACCATGTTGGACACTCTGGGTGTCCTGCAGCTTGTGTCTGGGAGCACACACTGCTGCAGTCACATCCAGGATGTGGCTATCTCCAAGAGTCTCAACATATCAGCCTCTGTTCAAGATGCAGCCATTATCAGGTCATTACTGTGTGTTCCTTGATATGCGGGCCTCTCTAGAACTCGGCACTAGATGCATTAGGTTTAGGAAGAGGTTCATAATTGACAGCACAGCCGTGCTTTCCTTGAGCAAAATGTTCACGACACTGCGCAGACTGCTGACGAGCTGCTAGACAACTTGGACTCCAAAGCCGTTGGTGTTAACAATGAGCTTGCACAAGTTGAAAATTAAAACCACGTCATGTCAACCAAAAGCATCACTGAGAAATGCTGCCGCAGTTCAAATCGAAAGGAGAAAACTAAGGCTGAACGCATGTGGCATAAACTAAGGCTTCGGATTCAAAAGGAAATCTTCAAAGACAGGCTGCATGATTACAATACATCATGCAAATCAAGACACTCCATTGTCTCCAACATTAGCAACAATAACATTAACAATTGCAAAATACTCTTCACCATTGCTGACAAACTACCAGATTCACATATGGACCCTGAATTAGCATCAACTGAGCGATGTAAAACGTTTGCGTCCTTTTTTAGCACTAAAATCCACAGTATCAGACAAGCCATGAGTACGTCCATCTATCCTTTCAATGACCACATATGTAATGGCTATTATGATCGCATTTAGTGCTATTAATAATGACACTGTAATCGATACAGGGACAAGAAGTCATCCAGCTGCAGACTCAGTACCCTACTGGCCATCTTTTTAAAGAATGCGTTTCCCTCAGTAGCAGCCAACGGAGTTCAGATAGCAAACGCCTCACTCGTGTCTGGAGTTTCTCCTAAAACACTGAAAACTGCAGTTGTGAAGGCTCTCCTAAAAAAAGAAAAAAGGGAAAATCTGGAAGCAACCCTGTTAAGTAATTACAGACCCATTTTAAATCTACCGTTCATTGGGCAAATCATTGAGAAAATCGTCTTTAACCAAATTACTGACTTTCTATCCATAAATAGCTGCCTAGACAAATTTCAGTCGGGATTTCAGCCTATTCTATTCATAGTCCTGTTACTGCTCTAATTAAATTAATGACATTCGTTTAAATGTAGATGCTGGGAGGGTATCAGTTATACTTCCATTTGATCGCAGTTCAGCCTTTGATAACATTAACAATACAACTCTTATAGACTTTTGAGGTGTGTTGGGCTCTCTGGGATGGATCAGTTCATACCTACAAGGCAGGGATTACTCGTTGAAATACAAACAATGTTCCTGAAAGAGTACCAGTGACCTGTGCTGTGTCTCATGGTTCAGTTCTTGGGCCGATCTTATCAAATTTATCCATGCTTCCTCATGGCCAAATTGTTCAAGATTTTGCGCTTTCTTACTGCAGCTATGCAGACTGCACTCAGATTTACTTAGCCATCTCCCCACAGCTATATTCCCTTCCACACACTTTGTAGGTGCCTTAAGCTCCAAACTAACTGGGTGGGCCAAAACCCAGATAGATAAAACAGATTATATTATTATACTTGGGAACAGTAATGAGAAGCACAGACTAGATGCCTGTTTGGAATCAAAAGCCCTGGAATCTAAAGCGCTATCTCATAACCTTGGCATACTAATAGACTCTGATCGCAGTTTTAGGAGTATTAACAAATCAGTTACCTTTATCAGCATTTTGTCACCTTGAGAGCACTGAAAAGATCAGAGGTTTCCTGACTAAACCACACATAGAGAAACTCATCAATGCTTTTGTTTCTAGCAGAATTGATTACTGTAATGCTCTCCTAACAGGACGCCCAGAAAAGACAATCAAACAGCTTCAGCTGATTCCAAATGCAGCTGCCAGAGTTCTCACTATGAGCAAAAGAAGAAAACACATTACCCATATCCTTCAGTCCTTACGCTGAATACCAGTGTGCTGCAGACTTTAGGGTTTTATTACTGGTCTGTACATCACTTAATGGTGTAGGACCAGTGCATCTATCTGATATGCTGCAGCAATATGGGCCAAGCAGAACCCTCAGACCAGTAGGAAGTAGTCAGGAAGTCCTGCCCAAGGTACAGACTAAGCATGGAGAGGCAGTTGTTAAATGGAACCAGTTGACAGAGAGTATTAGAAGGCCCCTGATACTGGAGGCTTTTCAATTTGTACTAAATACTTATTTAATCTGACAAATAAGAACTGACTGACATGTTTGACAGTGGAAAAACGATGAACATATCAGTCAGTAGAAGAATAAAAATATTGCAGTCTGTTCAATTTTGTAATTTTTAGACCACATAAAATAATATCCTATTTTCTCAGGCTTTGGAAATGTAAGCTCTTCCAAGACCTTTTGATGTGAAAATGTTTCATACTGGTTGAGCCCTGTTGTAGGCTCACGTACACTTTAGCATCGCAGGTGTACATTTATCACCGGTGAGTGTGTGTTGCTCCATCCATCCATTCGCACACCCACATAGGATGTCATCTGTGGCTCAGTCAGGTCTCCGTTATCCCGCCGAGGAAACACCAGCTGCCTGTTGAGTATTTCATTAAGAATCACACCGTTATCAAAAACATTCTGTATTACTGATTATCTGAGAATTGTCACCATTGGTTGTCTTTGTTTGTACTCCGCTGCCTTGTGCACATGGCAACAAGCTCACTTCCTTCCCCAGCTCCCACTATTCGAAGGGATTTGTGTAAATTCGGACAGTACAGAGACACCTGGATAGATTAATACAATTTTTACGTAACATGCATGCACATACACACTTACACACATGCCTACATACACACATGCAGACACGCACACAAAGAAGCATGGTTTTTATTTTTTTAACATGTCAAAGTAAAAATAGTGGTGCTGTCACTGTGCTGTACCCAGCTGCTTGCGTTCGGATGCCACAAGCTGCTCCAATCGAACTGGGAGCGACACGGAGTGCGCGTGAGCCTGCTAAACCAGGCCGCATCTCCCACACACTCATGTACAGAAACCCAGAAACAGAAGGAGGCTTTGGAGCCAAAATGGCTACTCCTGACTGGTCCGACCCGTTTTAACACCCGCCTAGTTCCAGAGGAAAGACTAATTCCGAATGCCGAAGTGTTCACGTGACCTGTGACATCAGCCTGGCCAGCCACGCTGTGCACTGCAGTGCTCAGAGCCGCTCTATCTGCCATGGCCTCCTTTGGGTCTTCCTCCTCTCTGCTGCCTGCTCCTCCTCCTGCTCCTCCTCCTCCTCCTCCTCCCTTTCCCTCTCCCTCCTTCACACGCTGCTCTGGCCCCGGGGTCGTTGCGCGAGGGGGGCGTGGGCGGGCGCCTCCTTCTGCACCCTCATCCGAGCGGAAGCGGCCGTCGCCGCCAGTGCCGTCGCAGGCAGGTTGCCACGGAGACAGGTGAGGTGTGGAGCGTTTTGCGAAACTGACACATCCCTGCTGCACGCGAGCACACACGCTCGCGCGCCTGCGCGGAGGAGCGGAGCGCACCCTGTCCGCTGGGCTCCAGCCGGGCCTGCCTGGCTGGCTGGTTATGTAGGTCACAGAGGGTAATGGAAGCAGCAGGCCGGGCCGGGCAGGCGGCGGCCTCCTGCTGCCGCTGAGCTGATTGGCGAGCCTCTCCAGCGCTGCAGGGCCCCACCGCTCCAGATGGGGTGCCGCGGTGGGCCGGCAGCGGGGAGGCCACTCAGACCCGGCCCACAGAGAGAGAGAGGGGAAGAGAGAGAGAAAGAAAGGAAGGAAGAGGAGGAGAGAGCCCTTTCTTCTGTACTCAGATCAGTGAGGCGAGTGTTTTCCAAACAGGAGAGGTAGAAGATTGCTGCTCCCCTGCTCACTCTCTCTCACTGCAGGAGCTAATGCAGAGTGAGTTAGTACTCTGCTGTCTCTCTCACCTAATGGGCTCTCTCATCAGACAAGGGCCCACCTGTTATAGATTCCGAGAGGAGTGTAGGAAAAATAGAAAAGACGGAGGCAAGGAGACTGAGAAAAGGACAGAGGGAGAAAGAGAGAGGGGAGGAGAGGGGGACATTTAGCATTATGTCGGTGATGAAGGACCAGCTCTGGGGTGTCACTCATCGCTTCCTACCTTTTCACCACTGCAGTAGTGGTGATCATCGCTGTTACTGTCACAGTCAACACTGAGGATATCAGCCCCCAGGCAGAGGGGTTGAGGGGTGAGAAGACGATACTGAGAGAGATAAGGAGAGAGGGCAGTGAAGGAGAAAAATAAAAGAAATTAAATGAAAGAACCTTTAGAAAAACACGGATAAACACTTGACACGGTTTTCTCAGCCAATTTCCCTCGACAGGCTATTTCTTGGGCAGCTGGCGTCACGTTTTTGTGCTTTGCCATTCTTCATGGCGCTCGGCGGCGTTTCATTAATCCGCTTCTCCCCGAAGGCTGACTCTGTCGCTCACGAGAGGGATCAGGGGCGGGGCGGCTCGCGGGTCTTAAATATGAGGCGGGGGCGCCCCGTTGGACCGCCACCGTGCCGCTCGTCGCCTGAGCTGCTGCCGTCGGCGCTGTGGTAATCCTGTGTCAAAAGCCGCACATGGAACCTGAAGGGTCCGGAGGAAGATGCCCGCTCACCGGAAGCTGGACGCTTCCAAGCCGTGCTGTGAGCGTTGGCACTCTGCTGTAGGCCGAAGCTGTTCTTCGCTAATGAGCAGCAGCCCTCGGTGCTGAGGCGCGTTGGCAACGGCACCCCGTGCCTCTCCCCAGCTCAGGAGCGCAATCAGCAGCCGCCGGACCGAGCTGTTGTTTGGGTGGGAGCAGCGAGCGATGTGTGAGTTGTTGAGTTAAAGTGTGGATCAAAAAGAGCTGGGGTGGGCACTGCACTGTCCCTCGGTGCCGAGATGAAACGAGCTTCCCTGGGTTCTCAGTTAGTTGCCTAAAGAAAATCCATTTTATACATGATGTCAGAAATCTTTGACGTAATAATTGATCTTTTTAAAGTTCCATAGCCACTGTGTTACTGCCTGTCAAGCAGCTCATGCCAGGTCAATACATATATAATTACGTGAACTACATTTCCCATCACCCACCTTGGCTTTTCTAGGGTGCCACCCTCTTCTTCTGCCTGTCATCCTCCCACACCTTCTGCAGCCGCTTGCCTCTCTATTTAATTAACCCATTGATCAGTGGGCTCATAAATTAGGCCTCCTCAGAAAGGCTGGCAAGCCTTCCACCTTCTCTCTCTCTCTCTCTCTCTCTTGCTCTCTCTATCCACTCCCTCCTCCATCCTCCTTCTTTTCCTATGACAGTCAAGAGTGGAAGTGGAGGAATCCCCTCTACCGCGTTAGACGTGTCAAGGTTAAGGTACAGGGGCATTGTTCGCCTGTGCTGCGCTACAGAGCATCCAGGGAGGGTCAGCTGTGCTCCTGTTAAACCACAAGATTCATTAGCCCCCAGCCCCGCTCAACCTTCCTGCCCCCACGCCTCCCGAGCCCCACTTCTTCTCTGTCTCCGTAATATCGTTTATCTCAGTGAGGTAGTGAGGCAGCTGGGATCACTGTTCCAATTAAGACGGGCTATCTCGATCGTGGTGTGAAGCAGCTGGACATCTAACTGCACGCGTTCTTCTTCACCCCGTCCCTTTAAGCACACACACACACACACACACACACACACACACTCACACACCCACACTCACACACACGCACGCACGCTCCACCCCTGTGTTGGATGACATGGTGCAGGAACCATTTCCAGACCTGTGGACGGGTTGGGGCGGGGGGGTTCCTGAGAGGAGTGTGATTTAGAGCAGTGTACGGTGTCGGCCTGCTCTGCGCCCTGAGTGTGTGTGGTTGGGGCTCTGAGAGGAGTGTGATTTAGAGGGGTGCGTGGTGTCAGAGAGGGTCTACAGCTCACTCTTCTCAAAGTCCTCCATGCTGCCACCTTTTACCAGTCCCCCGCTGAGGAAGTGACCTCGCAGCCATTTGTACCAGTGATGAAGAGGAGGGTTTGCTCGCTGTCAGCCAGACCCATTTTATGAGCAGCCGGTGCGAACCTTAGCTCGCTATAGTCACGCCCCCCCCCTCCCCCCCTCCCAGACACCTCACCTCTCACACACACTGAGACATTCCCCAGGAGAAAAACGCATGTGGCTCACCAATCACATTACAAACATACAGGCATACATGCCATGGTTATTACACCACTCCATCGAATTCTGTTTTCGCTGCGCCTTTTCACTGATAAAAAAGCTCATTTTTCCTGGGAGGCTATTGAGTTTCTCTTCTTTAATAATTCAGTTTATTGGCAATTTTCGGGGCGCTATCGAGCCTTTCTCATAGTGTGGCCGTGGTCGGGGCTGCGGGTGATTCTGAGGGGATCTGAAGCTCGGCGACACTTCCTCTTTACCAGCATGGCGGATGTGCACCCGATATACGTGTGTGTGCTTAATGGCATACTGACTAAGTTGATTACTGGTAGGAAAAAAATATATTTTTATGCATGAGATCAAAGGAAGTGGATGGATTACAGATTCTGGCTGATGCAGTGTATTTTTGTGTGGGTGTGTGTGTGCCAGAGAAGTCTTACTTTTCAAATTTGTGTGTGTGTGTGTGTGTGTGTGTGTGTGTGTGTGTGTGTGAGACATACACACATGTATGTGTGAGATCTAATTTCTCAATAAGAGAATGATCATATGTTTTCTTTCTGTGTGTGTGTGTGTGTGAGAGAGAGAGAAAGTCTATGCATGCTTCTTCATCAGTATGCATATTGGTTGGTTATGTTTGACTGACAGCCTATGTTAATGATCATCAGTAAATCCTGCTTTACGACCCATTAGCATTAATGCTGCTAGCATCGCTGAGATGGAAGGCAGAGACACCCCCCTCCACCCGGCCCATAATTCCTCATTCCCTAGCAGTGACACAAAGGTCACCAGCCTGGTGTCAGCCACGTGCCTCTCGGAGGAGCCCAGAGGCAGCACAGGTCTTCCCACTATGCTAGCTGCCAGTCAGAGCAGAATTAGCAGAAAAGAACTGCTATTCCACTCTGAGTCCGCTTCAATTTGCACCCACCCTCCATCTCGCTCTCTCTCTTTCTCTCTTTCTATCCCCTTTGCTTTCTCTCTGCCCATTTCTCTCTGTGTCTCTCTTTCTCTCTCACTCTCTTTCTGTTCCCTTCGCTTTCTCCCTCTCTCTCTCTCTATCTCTCTCTACTTGCTCTTGTAAGTGTCTGGAGAATTGCCTTTGTTCTCCAGGGGGTGGTTTTCTCCCTCTCTGGTTGCTTGCTGAGGCCTGTCCAGCATCCCTGCCCCCCCCCCCCCCCCCCAATCCTGGACCAACGTGGTGTGCGAGGAGACCTCGTCTGAGCGCCTGCGGAGAGAGAGCGCCAACCACAGGCTTCCTGCTGTAATTACAGTGCAGCAGGCAGAGGCTTTCATTTGCTCTTACACTGGCCTACATAATGCTCTGTCTATCTATCTATCTATCTATCTATCTATCTATCTATCTATCTATCTATCTATCTATTTCTGTCTGGAATTTCATTGATGTGTCAACCTATTTGTTGGAAAAAGTTTAATTGTACATGCTGTTCTTTTGTGGCCATGTTAATATAACAATATGTCTGACAGATTATACAGATTAGAGGGAGTTACAGAAAATAATAGAAGCACTCCTCTAGCAGCCGGTTTGTGGTGATATTAATCGAAACATCACTAAGCCACGGGGCCCAGTGAGCTCCGAACAAAGGTTTGGGCTGTGCAGTACTCAAAAGCATTCAGACATAAGTCTTAAGTATTTAATTATGTAAAAGTGTTTACCTCTGTACTGTCAGTATTGTATATTCTCCAGTGTCTGCATCACTGTCTTAGCTTTAGCTACGTAAATGCACTGAAATCACAGCAGGCCAAAAATGGATCTGTAAATGATTGAGAGGAAAAAGAAGGGGTTGAGAGGAAGGAGAACTTTTCAGAAATGAAGGACACTGCACTGCAGAGATAACGATAAAGAATATACCATAACCTAAATGCCATAAACCATATATTGTTAACCTCTCCCGAAATGGGCAAGATATAGTAGATGTTTAGAATATAGATGCATAGAATATATTACATGTTTAGGATATAGATGTAGAGGTTATATTATATATTTATAATATAGATGTAGAGGTTATATTAGATATTTAGGATATAGATGTGTAGGATATATTAGATGTTTAGGATATAGATGTATAGAATATATTAGTCATTTAGGATATAGATATATAGGATATATTAGATGTTTAAGATATGGATGTATAGGATATACTACATGTTTTGGATATAGATTTATAGGATATATTAGATATTTAGGATATAGATGTATAGGATATGTTAGATGTTTAGGATATGGACGTATAGGATTGTATCGAATGCCCAAGTGCCAAAGGGCATGGAGCAGGACGCACAGACTCTCTCGATAGAGTGAAACATTTAATGATACAAAAACATAAAGACAATGGTGGCACTCACAAATAACATTAACGATGAACACAGACACACTTAACACTAACGACTTTAACATTTAACACAGGCTTGACAAACATGAGTACTGATATCACATTCAGACGCTAACAGACAGACCGGGACCAACAGTGAGGCGCACACTGATGGGGGTTTAAATAGACAGACACACTTACATGTAACCCCGTACAGGTGTGTGCCTTCACGGGGGTGTGGCTACAAACATGAGTGAACCCCCCTGCACGTGGCAGGCCGTACCACGTGACTCGTGGGGGGAGCGTCCCGCGACAAGGATATATTAGATGTTTAGGATATAGATGTCTAGGATATATTAGATACTTAGGATATATTAGTTTATCTCTTCCCACACAAAAACCCCGATGTCTTTAACCATTGTTCTTACAGAACACATCTGTTTACGCATTGCTAGGCACTGGTCAGCCCTGGGCTTCAGAGCTGGGTTTCCCCTCTCCAACAACTCAGCTATAGGAGCGTGTGGTGAGGACCTACATGAGCCCATTATTTTATATGTTACTTCTGCTTTCCGATATGGGTCAGGTGCAGGTCAATCATGGACTGTTCGTGGTTTGCAAAGGATACAGTGGTGTGTGTGTGTGTGTGTGTGTGTGTGTGTGTGTGTGTGTGTGTGTGTGTGTGTGTGTGTATTTTGTAAACATTCTGTCTCTCTGCACTCTGGTCAGCTTAACCTTACTGACCCATCTACTGATTTTAGATCACATAAGCACACACCCACAAACACTGAAGGCAGGTTATAGGATAGCACTTTCAGCCAATCAGCATATTATTTGGCAGTTCTTCTCAACCAATCAGCAGTCAGTATAAGGGAACGGGGCCCCATCGCTCATCTGCTGTGTTTCTGTGATGGAGTGAGTGTGTGTGGCAGCATTATCGCACAGGGTGCCTGTCCTATTATACGCAACATCAGCACACCCTTCTAAGAATAAACAGCCCAGCACTTTGATTGAGAAAAATGAGAACCCTGCCCAAAGAGACAGGTGCAGAGGAAGAATGGAGAGAGAGGTAGAGAGAGGTAGAGAGAGAGAGAGAGAGAGAGAAATGAGTGAGTGAATTATGGAGAGACAAGAGGAAGAGAAGGTAGAGCAGGGATCTTTTAATGTGCATGGGTGAATTAGCATACACACACACACACACACACACACACAAACAGGCTATTCACTAGGGACTTCAGAACATATTTATTCACAGAGTTATAAAAGGCCTGTACATACAAACAAACTCTTTCAAATGCTCTGTCATGCTTGTCCACACTAACACACATGTGCACACATCCAGGCGAGAGTTTTTATAGAAGCCTATTCCATAACTGTGATGTGATACACATATCATTTTCACTGTCACATGAAGTGGAGTACCTGACGGAAAATGAGCACCATGACAAGAGCATGATTACATACCTGCAGATGAATGGCACCAATTATCCAGCGCTCAGCTTTTTTTCTCCAACACTGGGGCTATATTCACCTGCCAATCAAGGTTCAGGATGGAAATAAGGAATTTTATATTTAGGTATGGAGGCAAAGAAGATCATCATTTGCATGAACTCACTATGGTGTATAAACACACGCACACACGAGCCTTATTTGATTAGTTTCGGTACTGTCTCTGTGGCTCTGATGACAGGTGATAAGAGAGAAAGAAAAGCAAGCAGGTTCAGGGATCTTTTTGCCCACAGGTGGACACACGTAGACAAAACAACTCAGCAATGGACAGAAAATGCCAGCTGTGCTGCGTCTGTCTAAACCCGTACACGCGCTCTTTGTTTAATGCGTGTCAAACACGTAACCGCCCCCCCCCGCAAATGTCGCCTGATGGCACAGGAAGTGACCAGAGGAGAATATTTCTGCCGCGGCTGCTGTTGGTGAAAGTGCCACAGCAGTAAGGATGATATTAAATATGTAACTTTATTCAAAGTTTCCACAGAAGATGGAAATAAGATATACCTTATAAGATGGAAACCTCTCCAGACCCATTCATAGTTTACTGATTAAATATGTTCCATTTAATGTTACCATCTACAGAGGGCACTGTAGGTCACTGTGGCATGAAATAATGTTAACAAGGCAATCTGAGTTTCTGTGTAGTGTCTTCTGATATATAACGTGGGTGAGTGATGCTCTCAGTTACTGAGAGGCAGATTAGCACAAATAATCAATTTGCACATATTAAGGTGTCCAAAGGCAGGGTCACTCAAAGTTCTCCCTTCAGTTAATGAAACCAAATGTCCAATCAAGGGTTAACGTAGCCAAGGGCTAAGCTTAACCTTGACATCCAAGACTGAGTGCTAGCAAGCTTGCATCAGCGCTCCTGATGAGGAGAAGTCAATACCAGTACAGATGTACTGTTTACATCCACAGAGCAATGGATCCACACACAGGTGCGTGCGACTAAAAAAATGGGGCGGGACAATGAAGAGCCATGTCGCTGCGATGCAAACTGTTTGTTTTTCTGGTTCCAGTCCTCTCTATTCAAAGCAGGGTTGCGTCTGAGAGATAGGTCACTGTGAAACTCGGGACAGCTGGGACTCTGATGGCTAAGGAAGGCCATGGCACCAATATCCCAGGTCCTGAATAGAGGCTTAAACAAGACTGTAATAACACACATTTATCAGTCACACTAAATTAGAGCAAAAAAAATTCTACTGCTTTGCATCAAATACGTTTCCGTTTTGGCACTGATTTTTCAAAAATTGCAATGCCTACATCAGTCGCTCCCGATTTACAGGAGCAAATTTGCCCATGTGAGGGAGTAAATTGGATGAGAGTAATTTAGATAGAGCTGGTGTGAGGCACGATTCTGGACTGTGGAGAATTAGTAATAGCTGTTAGAGAAAAGAGGTAACCAGGGTGATGGAAGGAGAGAGGATTATTTCCCTCGTACAGTGGCGTGTACCGAGGCTTTCACTGAGAACACAGACAGAGCGAAAGAGTGAAAGAACCGAGGGAAAGGGATAGAGAACCCCAGAGCTTACGGAAGGTGAGGAGAGGACAGGGAGAGAACAAAATGGAGGAACAGAGAGCAAGGTGAGGTTATGCCACAGCACAGGAAGGAGGACTGTGAGTGAGGAATGTGAAATGAGATCATGGAGCTTTGGAAGGTCTCTGTGTGTGTGTGTGTGTGTGTGTGTGTGTGTGTGTGTGTGTGTGTGTACGTCGTATGTGTGTGTGTGTGTATATATGTGTGTGTGTGTATACATGTGTGTGTGTGTGTGTATATATGTGTGTGTGTGTATATATGTGTGTGTGTGTGTGTGTGTGTGTGTGTGTTTGAATCAGAAGACCTCCCCACCCCACCCACCTTGCAGCAATGAACTGGTCTGATTTTGAAGTAATTGGGTTCATCTATGAGTGATCACTGGAGGGGATGTTCAAACCTCTGTTGATAGTTACGCGAGCCCACTGGTAACACTCATCAGTGTCTTCATCAGTTCGTCAGATTAGATGTTTTTTATTTAACCCGCCTGCTGCCACTTCTTGCTCCTGGTTTACGGTCTGCGCAGGCTTGACCTTGGGCTCAGTGATGGCTCACAGAGCACATAAAATCACAGCTACCCCAGACAGACCAAGGATGGGAGGCTTTCAGGTGTAGGCCTTTGCTTAGCTGACACACCA
Organism: Electrophorus electricus; assembly: GCF_041902795.1. Classification (NCBI taxonomy): domain Eukaryota; kingdom Metazoa; phylum Chordata; class Actinopteri; order Gymnotiformes; family Gymnotidae; genus Electrophorus; species Electrophorus electricus. The sequence goes on from NC_137509.1 coordinate 7,686,339, forward strand.
GCGGGCAGTGTGGTCAGTGTCTGAAGCGCTCGTGAGTTATCAAGCACGGCTCTGAATGAAGTATGATTTGCTCATTGGAAACCATCCACTCAGTCTTTTCCCACTGCTAACAATGGGCTTATCGCCCCTTTCTTCATCAGTGAGGAAGAAGAGTCTCCCCAGATTACTAGACATGTTACTTGGAATGACAGGCACACAATGTTCATGTCACACAGTGGGCAGGGGACACGGGAGATGGTAAACAAAATAAGTGCACCTGGACAAACTAATATGACTTTGGTAGTGATTGCCTCAGTATGGAGGATTCTGACTATTTGAAGTTATTTATATATACATTAATTTGCATATTTATATTCTGATTAACATACCCAAGACTATATTAATATTATATTGTGACCTATTAAAGAATCTGCGCAGGCAGGACTCTAATGCATTTTAATGAGCCTGTTTCACTGCAGCACTCACATATACCTTTTTCAAAACAGCACTTGTCACGCGCCTAAGGTTGATTAATTGCTGACAGTCATTAGGCATTGATCAGCCAACTAGGGCTCACCAATTAGTCTCATCACTCCTCCCTTTCAATTAATCAATTAGGACCTCTAAAAGCGAGCCATTGAGCACCTGCCAAAATCTCCGGGCTGATATAGTCTTGTCCAATATCGGAGTCTGGAGATGACTTTATTTGTGCCCAGGGAAACATTGGGTTCAGATGAAATTGCCGATTTGATTCATTATGTTACCAGGTCACGGGTGAACGGGTTTGTTTACATCAAACAAAAAAAGATGTCTTTCTTACTGTGAACCCCATACTACACTGCTTGGGTTATGAAGTTGGAGGTTGTTGTTTTAGCAGGAAAAGTGTAGAAGCCACATAGTGTTTGTTTCAAGTAAAATAAACTGCAGCGTGTACTAAGCTGAGCTAATAAAATAATTATGATTGCTCTATTAGACATATTCATTTTTACAAGCTTTTTTTCTGCTTTCGGGTTGCTTCCAGAGGGGTGAACAAGGCCATTAAAATAATTAACTGTTCACTCTAATTGTTTATGAGGCTTGGATGAGGTAGTGGTGCATGCGGTGCAATATGGTGTCAGATGAGATGTATGTGTGTATATGTCTCTCTCTCCTTCTCTCTCCCCCACTATTAAGTCATCTAGTTTTCTCTTTCAGTTCCTGTCTCTGTGTCTTTCTCTCTTTTTTGTGCCCCTCCCCCGTCCCTCACTCGTGCTGTACGTGGTGGATTAACCCACGGGTGAGAGTCTCACTGAAGTGCTGGGTAATCCACGTGCAGGCCAGTGGCGAAACGCAATCCGCTCGCCACGGCGACACTTGGAGGAATCGCGCCTGCGCCCAAAGCACTGCCCCAACTCGCGTGACGTGACGCGTGGCGCAGCTGGAGCCGTGACCAGCCTAGCCGGGCTGAAGCGGCTGAGCCGCGCTCCTGCTCCCGTGGCTGATGCGCCCCAGAAGCACGTCCTAATCAGGGCCATTCTACACCCACGCCCTTGAACCCCCTGGTCACGGAAGGGGTGCCGTCTAACATACGTTCTCGCGTGTCTGGTTGACTGAAGCGGTGGCGCTCTTGACGGTCCTTTCGGCAGGTGCATGGTCTCGCGTGTGCCCAGCTGGCTGGCGTGCTCCTCTCACAGGGCTCTTCAGGGCTCTCCTGCTTTCCCTGAGAGCTCCAGAGCTGGAGTGGGGTCAGGTTAAGATGACAGGTGCTTTTTAAATATCCAGGAGTGGGTATTTATCCACTTTAAGCGTGATAAAAACTGCCACCCCTCAGCCACGTCGACCTCTCTGGGGGCCATGGAGATCAGCACGGCCTGCGTTTCTGGGGAGTGCGTGCCGTGGGCGCTGCTCCTTGGCAGTCTCGTGGCGCAGCCGCGCGAGGGCGCATGCGTGTCGTCGCGCGATAGCATCCGCGGCAGTTCCCCCGAGGTAGCGTCGCGAGCCCCCTCGTCCCCTCCCATCAGTGCACACTCCCTGCCTCTATCGCACCCCCCCCGGCCGGATATTGCTCTCGGTTAGCCTCATCCAATCGCGCCTTCGAACTCTCCCTCTCGTGATTGGAGATGATTTATACAACTGGTGGACTCCCCCTAGCAGCGCCACGCCTCCGTGTGATTGAAAGCGTCGGCTGGTAATTATTCCGCTAGACGTATTGAGTCAGCAGCGGCGGTGACTCGGAGCCGCAATTGAGATCAAAGCAGCCCTGTTACCATGGAGGCCGCCCTGCCTCCCAGCTCTGCCTTGTAATGGAGTTACTGTTTCACATTTCGTCTCCCTCGCGCTTGTGCACTCTCGCCGCTGCCCGTGCACTCTCGCCGCTGCCCGTGCACTCTCGCCGCTGCCCGTGCACTCTCGCCACCTCCTCTGCTCCCTCCATGTTGCTTGCCTCCTTTGTTCCACTCCCACCTCCCCCACGCTGTCCACCTCCCCTGTCTCCTCAGGTGTTGTCTGGGTTTATAGCATGCACCTGTTTGCTCCTTCTCTCCTCTCCTCCCTGCTTCTTAGACTGTTCTCCCCTCTCCTTCCTTCTGCTGTGTAATCCCTCCATTTATGCCTCTTCCCCTCATTCTGGAGAGCAGTCCTTTTCCTGTCATGCAATTTTGACCTCTTTTCTTCGAGCCCTCCACCCTCTTTCTTTCTGCCCTGCAAAGGGGTTGATGCCAAGACAGCTGCAAGGAGAGGGATTAAAAGAAAGAGAGCATGAGGAGAAAAGTGAGAGAGATGTGTGTGTGTGTGGGAGAGAGAGAGAGAGAGAGAGAGAGAGAGAGAGGGAGGTGTGGGAGAGGGAGAGAGAGGGAGGTGTGGGAGAGGGAGAGAGAGGGAGGTGTGGGAGAGGGAGGGAGGTGTGGGAGAGGGAGAGAGAGAGGGAGGTGTTGGAGAGGGAGAGAGAGGGAGGTGTGGGTGGGAGAGGGAGAGAGAGGGAGGTGTCGGAGAGAGAGGGAGGGAGGGAGGTGTGGGAGAGAGAGAGAGGGAGGGAGGTGTGGGAGAGGGAGAGGGAGAGAGAGAGGGAGGTGTGGGAGAGAGAGAGAGGGAGGGAGGTGTGGGAGAGAGAGAGAGGGAGGTGTGGGAGAGGGAGGGGCTGGGGTGCACCTTAACCATGAGCACAACTGAAGGGCAAGAACTGAGTGTCATAGGAAGCATGGAGAATATGGTAGATGCTTAATACACTGTGAGAGACCTGGAAAGGGACAGGGACAGGCACATAAGACTGGATTTTAGAGACAGCACAGACGCAGACACAGAGATCCCACCAACACAGACGCACAGTTCCCACCAACACAGACACAGACACAGAGATCCCACCAACACAGACGCAGACACAGAGCTCCCACCAACACAGACGCAGACACAGAGCTCCCACCAGCACAGCCACAGAGCTCCCACCAGCAGAGACGCAGACACAGAGCTCCCACCAGCACAGACACACAGCTCCCACCAGCACAGACGCAGACACAGAGCTCCCACCAGCACAGCCACAGAGCTCCCACCAGCAGAGACGCAGACACAGAGCTCCCACCAGCACAGACACACAGCTCCCACCAGCACAGACGCAGACACAGAGCTCCCACCAACAAAGACACAGACACAGAGATCCCACCAACACAGACGCAGACACAGAGCTCCCACCAACACAGACGCAGACACAG
>NC_137509.1:7697500-7700000 GCF_041902795.1 Electrophorus electricus
ACCAGTTAGAAAATCAGTTTTACATGTCATAGCTTTTTGTTCCTTCGACAGTTCGCTCAGGCGCATGTGAGCATCGTAAGCGCAAGTAAGGAAGCGTAAGCGTGAGTGTAAGGGTCTGGCTGCGGATGCGAGCGCTCCGTCTTCTTCCCAGGGTACCAGCTGAGAACAATATATAATGTCCATCTTACGTACGAGTGCTTTGATGTACGGTAACCCGCGCTTCCACTGCAGCGCGACTTTGTCTCGGTGCGTCCTTGCTTCACTACGACGGGCACGATCCCAAGCATGCGGAGCCAAGCCCTGCGCTGCGTGCTAACTTCAGCGCCCTTCTGCGTATTTTACCCGCCAAACACGCGGAATGCTGGTGCCAGGCTTTTGCACTATGAATGGAGTCCCGCCGTGCCGTCAGTAGAAGGATCCACACTGCTATTTTGTTCTCTTCCATTGTTGCCAGCAGCAACATCACAAATGTCAGGATATGCCAAAGGAAATGAGATTTAATATAAAACCTGATGTTGGCTCGGGACTCTGCGGTGGCCGACCGAATTGGCCGTAAGCCTGCAGTAATCACGCTTGATGTCATGAGGAGAAGAAGGTTGGTGGAACAGCGGGCACATGCCAGCTGTCCTGACGTCATCTGTTGTTCCTTTGCTCAGCTAGCAGGGTCCTGTCTGCCCTTATACACAATGCCAGCTTATGGCTGCTCATGACAGGTAATGCAGTGAATGCATGTATCCAGTGTTCTGTCTGTCATCACATATTCAGTGTTCTCTCCATCATGTGTCCAGTGTTCAGTCCATCATCGTGTCCAGTGTTCTGTCCATCATCGTCTATCCAGTGTTCTGTCCATCATCGTCTATCCACTGTTCTGTCTGTCATCAGCAGATGTGTGGTTCCTCGCATGACCTGATGCCAACTGTCAAAAGATTCTGTGGCTTAAAACATATATTTATTTTTAGGTTACTTTCCATTTCATCACATCGCTTTCTCTCTCTCTCTCTCTCTCTCTCTCTCTCTCTCTCTCTCTCTCTCTGAGTGTGTTTTTCTCTGCTCCTGTTGTTGGTCCCTAACCGATTGAAGTAGCTCACCTCTCATAGCAGTCCTCAGCTGGTGTGGTGTGTGACCTCTGCCTGGTCTCTGTGGTAGTATTTTACAGCATGGCGGTGCGTGACCACGTTGGTCAGCTGCGGTCTAACGAACCACTGTCCTTACAGGTCCTCACTGGCCCTTCCCACAGTGCCCAGGGCGGGCAAACTCTGTTAGGGACCGCAGTCAAATACACTTATAACATCGGAGCCTGTATTGTACAGCAGCGGGGCATTATTGGGTGGAGGTGTGAGTGGCTGGCGAGGGAGCTAAGCTTGGGGGAGGGAGAGGGCCATCGAAGGAGCGTGTCAGGGACTCGGGAGAGAGGAAGCGCCGGGCGTGTGCAGAGGCGGCCGGATGAGCTGTAATAGAGATGTAGTGACTGGCATGCAATTGCACCAAATGAAAGCACCTTTCAGGGGAACAAAGAGAGAGTCTGTGTGTGCACGTGTGTCAAGGTGACTTCAGAAGCAGAATCACAGTGCACATAATATGGGAAAAATAATTAAAGAATCACACAAATCCCCACATAGCCATGCAGATTTGAAAGAATCTTCCAGAAACATTTATGCAGCCATTTTTGACATAAGCATGCCATGTTTTTGAACACAGAACACCAGCCTGCCTGTGTGTTTCTGACATGACTCTGACATCAGTCCATGTGCATTGTGGGCTGTTCCCTGAGGGCCATTACTGTGGTTTTTGCTGTGTCTGCTGTGTGTGTGTGTGTGTGTGTGTGTGTGTAGAGAAGGGGAGGACAAGTGTCATGCTGTCCATATCCAATCAATAATGCAGAAGGAATTGCCACAGTTTATCACTGCGGCTCAATCTAAGCCCTGCACACATATGTATGTGCACACGCACGCACACACACACACACACACACAGACACACACACACACACACACACACACACACACACACACACACACACACACACACACACATACATGTCCCAGTAAAAAGCAGCCAGAGGAAGTGGTGCTATTGGGCCATGAATCAAGATATGGTCTTTCCCATAAACCTTCCTAAACCCCTTGTAGACTTATTACTGATTTGAGGACAGTATTTTTAGTCATTACTTTAAACCCAATTAGACACCATGTGGATTTATTACTGATATGCGATCAGAATATCTGTTCATTATTTAAAACAATCCCACCCTCATGAGACACCCTCATGAGTAGATCTACTGCCAACCTGGGACCAGTCTGTTCAGCTGATACATTATTTACAATCATCTCACACTCTTGTATAGGAAACCCATTAATCAGTGAAATCAGTGATTTAGGATGGGTCCTGGTCGTTACTTTAAACCCTAGTAGTGTTCGGCCCCACATAAGAACACAGGGAACCGGGGAGGATGCCCTGTGTGTGGAGCTGCGATAAACACACCACTAATGTGAGCTGCATG
>NC_137509.1:7705000-7717500 GCF_041902795.1 Electrophorus electricus
CACACACACACATACACACACACACACATACACACACACACACACACACACACACATACACACACACACACACACACACACAGACACACACACACACACACACACATATACACACACATACACACACACACACACACACACACATACACACACACACACACACACACACACATACACACATACACACACACACACACAGACACACACACAGACACACATATACACACACATACACACACACACACACACATACACACACACACACACACACACACACACACAGGCATTCAACATTGATAAAGGACTCCAGCTAGGATCTACCCTGGGGGGAAATGTTAGCATGCTCATAGAAAAGCAGACTCTTACCCACAACCCCCCCCCCACATACAGACACATACAGACACATACAGACACACAGGTGATTTATCTTGTGACCTTATCAATGGGATAAGTCATAAGTCTGAAATTCTCCTTGAGGAGCTGAAATGCTGGATGAGTTATATGTAGCCCCTCCTTTCCTCATCTTTCGCACATCCCTCTATCCCTCTCTTCTCCCTCTCTCAGCCACTTACTTTACTGCTCTACTGCGCTTTTCTGGGATCTGAACTTTATTTGATGCTGCAGATTAGTCTTGGTTTTGGCAACATTAACCTCTAACAACTGTACACTCGTCCCATTACTGGATGATCTGTAATCCAGTTTTTTTTTTTTAGAAAACATGCCGCTAATTGTCCAATTTACGATGACCTTTTCAGACATTTATTTAAATAATCTTTTATTGACAGTGTTGATTAATAATTACTGAACTGAAAAAAAAACTTTGATAAATTTTGAAACTTTGTTTCATTTTTATGTAATTTTATACACTGCCACTTAGCATGCAGTGCTTTTGACTGAATTTAACTGAATTTAACCATTTTCTCTTTTTTCATTTGTCTGCATTTCATCATCTTTAAAATCTCCCCTCCTCTCCTCTGCTCTCCTCTCCCCTCCTCTCTTCTCCTCTCTGCTCCTCTCCTCTCCCTCCTTTCTTCTCCTCTCCTCTCCTCACCCCTCCTCTCTGCTCTTCTCCTCTCCTCTCCCCCTCCTCTCTGCTCCTCTCCCCTCCTCTCTGCTCCTCTCCTCTCCTCTCCCCTCCTCTCTGTTCCTCTCCTCTCCTCTCCTCTCTGCTCCTCTCTGCTCCTCTCCTCTCCTCTCCCCTCCTCTCTGTTCCTCTCCTCTCCGCTCCTCTCCGCTCCTTTCTGCTCCTCTCCTCTCCTCTCCCCTCCTCTCTGTTCCTCTCCTCTCCCCTCCTCTCTGCCTCTCTCTCTCTCCTCCTCCCCTCCTCTCTGTTCCTCTCCTCTCCTCTCCGCTCCTCTCTGCTCCTCTCCTCTCCTCTCCCCTCCTCTCTGTTCCTCTCCTCTCCTCTCTGTTCCTCTCCTCTCCCCTCCTCTCTGCTCCTCTCCTCTCCTCTCCTCTCCTCTCTGTTCCTCTCCTCTCCTCTCCGCTCCTCTCTGCTCCTCTCCTCTCCCCTCCTCTCTCTTCTCCTCTCCTCTCCTCTCTCCTCTCCCCTCCTCTCTGTTCCTCTCCTCTCCTCTCTGCTCCTCTCTGCTCCTCTCCTCTCCCCTCCTCTCTGTTCCTCTCCTCTCCTCTCCACTCCTCTCTGCTCCTCTCCTCTCCTCTCCCCTCCTCTCTGCTCCTCTCCTCTCCTCTCCACTCCTCTCCTCTCCTCTCCTCTCTGTTCCTCTCCTCTCCCCTCCTCTCTGTTCCTCTTCTCTCCTCTCCTCTCCACTCCTCTCTGCTCCTCTCCTCTCCTCTCCGCTGCTCTCCTCTCCTCTCCTCTCCTCTCCTCTCTGTTCCTCTCCTCTCCTCTCCGCTCCTCTCTGCTCCTCTCCTCTCCCCTCCTCTCCTCTCCTCTCCTCTCCTCTCCTCTCTGCTCCTCGCCTCTCCTCTCCGCTCCTCTCCTCTCTGCTCCTCTCCTCTCCTCTCTGTTCCTCTCCTCTCCTCTCCCCTCCTCTCTGTTCCTCTTCTCTCCTCTCCTCTCCACTCCTCTCTGCTCCTCTCCTCTCCTCTCCGCTGCTCTCCTCTCCTCTCCGCTCCTCTCTGCTCCTCTCCTCTCCTCTCCGCTCCTCTCCGCTGCTCTCCTCTCCTCTCCGCTCCTCTCTGCTCCTCTCCTCTCCTCTCCTCTCCTCTCTGTTCCTCTCCTCTCCTCTCCGCTCCTCTCCTCTCCGCTGCTCTCCTCTCCTCTCCCGCTCCTCTCTGCTCCTCTCCTCTCCTCTCCTCTCCTCTCCTCTCCTCTCCTCTCGCTCCTCCCCCCCGCCTCTCCTCTCCGCTCCTTTCCTCTCTTGCTCCTCTCCTCTCCTCTCCCTCCTCTCCTGCTCCTCTCGCTCTCCCTCCTCTCCTCTCCCTCTCCCTCCTCTCTGCTCCTCTCCTCTCCCCTCCTCTCCTCTCCTCTCCTCTCCTCTCCTCTCCTCTCTGCTCCTCGCCTCTCCTCTCCGCTCCTCTGAGTTTTCATCTTTTCCCAGCCCCACCCCCCCTCCACTTCCAGCTCTCTCTCTCTGCTGTCTGGATGCTGTTCAGTGTGTTGTGATATGGGGCATTGACTCTTGGTTCTCTGGTCACCAAATGTGATGAATATTCATGTAACTGAACCCCTCTTGCTGTTGAATATTAAGTGGAGCATGACATAGAAGTGTTGACAGCTCTGCTAGTGCCTCCTCTCCTCGCACTAGAGAAATGACAGGAAGGAAAGACAGAAATGTGATAGAATTTTAACCACAAACATACACACACACACTGCAAACAGTAACTGAGCTTGGTGACCAGGGCGCTGTCTAATTAGCTGCCGCTATAGTGTCCTGGTGTGACCCTGGCTGGAAGGAGTACAGCATGTGTCACATTAAAGCTCTGTAAATATTGGCTTAGACCTCTTCATCATATTGTTACCAATTTTGTGCTCCAGTGGTCTGTGTGTGTGTGTGTGTGTGTGTGTGTGTGTGTCTGTGTCTGTGTGTGTGTGTGTGTGTGTGTGTGTGTCTGTCTCTGTGTGTGTGTTCTTCCTGGCTTTTGGTCATTGCCTCTGTTGTTTCAAATTCTGCTGTTTCAGTTTTACTATGTAAGGCTCTCAGCTGTATTAAGCATTGTCTATTGTCTTTAGTCTGGGCCCTGCTGAATGGAGAAGCGTTGGACTGGGATTGACTCCCAGTCTCCCCACTCTGTGTCCATAATCAGCTCACCTGTGCCACATGCTATTCTACCCATTCTCCTTCCTAGTTGAGATGAGCAGTCCTGAGATTTGCTCTCAGACTCACACAGTGATGATTGTGCAGAAGCGCGCCTGATGCCAAAGAGAGGACTCACGATGCAGTCTCTCTCTCTCTCCCCCTCTCTCTCTCTCTCTCTCTCTCTCTCTCTCCCTCTCTCTCTCTCTCTCTCTCTCTCCCTCTCTCTCTCTCTCTCTCTCTCTCTCCCTCTCTCTCTCTCTCCCTCTCTCTCTCTCTCTCCTTCTCTCTCTCTCTCTCCCTCTTTCTCTCTCTCTCCCTCTCTCTCTCTCTCCCTCTCCCTCTCTCCCTCTTTCTCCCCCCACCCCTTTCTCTACCCCATTTCTCTCCTTCTGTTGCTCTCTCTTCGTTCCTCTCTCTCCCTTGCTCCCGCTTAGGCTAATCTTCCAAGAGGAAGGTAGGGAGGGATGGAGGGAGGCAGATAGACAAATAGAAGAGAAAAGGTGTGAATGTAGTCTGACCTTCTCGGCAGCAGCCTTGCTGTCGTCTGGATGCCATCTTGCACATACACGCACACACTCACACTCACACACACATACGCACACACTCACACACACATACACACACACACTCACACTCACACACACATACACACACACACACACACACACACACACAGAGAGCACATCTCCCAAGGTGCTGAGACTCTACGTCAAGAGGTTGTGCTACACACACATACACACACGACGATCCTTGCACATACTTGCAGTTATCTGCCCTCTTGATCTTAGGCAGGCAGGCCTTATGCCAGATCTCCAGTTCACACCTATCTGAGAGAATAAAACCATGTGTGCATGGGGGGGGGGTGTTCATCCCCCTCCTCCGCCTCCTCACAGTAGCTCAATTAGACCTTGTAATGATGCCAATTAAGCAATTAAGACCCAAATAACTTGAGTGTCCTGCAGCTCTGTGGCCAATGCCAGGTGCTGTGCCTCACATGCCGCCTCCCCACTGCGCACGGGGCACAGGCACCACTGCTTCCAGGCCCATCCAGCAATGTGATTAAGAGCCGTCCCACTGGCTCCGGATCAGAGAGGAGGCAAGTTTATTAGTCTGACGCAGGCCTGTGCATGCTCGGCCTCTGATCCCTGCTCAGCTTGGAAGGCATCAGCTGGGAAGTGGACTGTTGACTGTTGGCTGTTGGTCCGTTTCATCTTTGTCATACTGGTTGATCCATTGCTGGGTTTCACTGCTGTGATGAGTTTAGCAGTGCTGATTTCTCTGTTCTCAGGTTCTATGCACAAGCTCTGCTCCTGTGGTGAGCACAGGGCTCTCAGCACGTCTGTGCAGTGCTGTCGGTCTAAGTTAGTAGTACACACAGCAGTAGCAGTGAGAACAACAATGAAGATCTCGTAATAATGTCTCCTAATAATACCACAATTAGGTAATAATTATTTTCACTGACATTAGCTAGTGGCTTCGTTTGCGATAGTTTAGGTGAAACGTTTTAACTTGTATACAAGCTGGCTTGTATTGTGTGATGTTCGAGACAAGGTTAATGGTGGTGATGATTAGTGTAATTATTGATAATCTAGTCTGTTCCATTTGTGCCAGTATGTACAAAGTAACGGATTTTTGCAGTTTAGGGTTTGCAAGCATGATCCGCTTTTATCAAACCAACAGGCTATTAAAATCTAAGATAACAATAAAGAAACAAAAACTGTTTGCTCATCCAAACTGCTTATTTTCAGGACCGATATATGTTTTGTTTAATGTCCATGACTTATTTGAGATATTTCTAAAGCGTTTTTAGAAAGGAGTTTTGTTTATATATGCTGGAGCACTTACATCTAACCCGTACATCTAACCACCTTGCATGATCTCTGCTTTTCCTGGCGCTCAATAATAAAGGTAAACTTTGGATAATTAACATAGAAGTGACAAGGCCTAATACGGTTTTATCAATTGCGAATTATTAAAAACATAATAAATTAATTAATTAAGCTAATTATATAATAAACTAACATTTTCTTTTATAATTAATATATTTAGTTATTTACATATTTACATTATATTTACACTGTGCGATGCTTTGCTTCACGCGCCTAACAGTATGAATGAATCTAGTTTGTGTCAGAGTCCACAGTTTAACTGTGCCACTATGAAAGATCAGCCAAATTTCATTAAATACTATGAGACTGTATAATGGTACGTAGTTTAACTGTGCAACTATGAAAGATCAGCCAAATTTCATTAAATACTATGAGACTGTGTAATGGTACGTAGTTTAACTGTGCAACTATGAAAGATCAGCCAAATTTCATTAAATAGTATGAGACTGTGTAATGGTATGTAGTTTAACTGTGCAACTATGAAAGATCAGCCAAATTTTATTAAATACTATGAGACTGTGTAATGGTACGTAGTTTAACTGTGCAACTATGAAAGATCAGCCCAATTTTATTAAATACTATGAGACTGTGTAATGGTACGTAGTTTAACTGTGCAACTATGAAAGATCAGCCAAATTTCATTAAATACTATGAGACTGTGTAATGGTACGTAGTTTAACTGTGCAACTATGAAAGATCAGCCAAATTTCATTAAATACTATGAGACTGTGTAATGGTACGTAGTTTAACTGCAACTATGAAAGATCAGCCAAATTTCATTAAATACTATGAGACTGTGTAATGGTACGTAGTTTAACTGCAACTATGAAAGATCAGCCAAATTTCATTAAATACTATGAGACTGTGTAATGGTACGTAGTTTAACTGTGCAACTATGAAAGATCAGCCAAATTTCATTAAATACTATGAGACTGTGTAATGGTACGTAGTTTAACTGTGCAACTATGAAAGATCAGCCAAATTTCATTAAATACTATGAAACCGTGTAATGGTACGTAGTTTAACTGTGCAACTATGAAAGATCAGCCAAATTTCATTAAATACTATGAAACCGTGTAATGGTACGTAGTTTAACTGTGCAACTATGAAAGATCAGCCAAATTTCATTAAATACTATGAGACTGTGTAATGGTACGTAGTTTAACTGTGCAACTATGAAAGATCAGCCAAATTTCATTAAATACTATGAGACCGTGTAACGGTACGTAGTTTAACTGTGCAACTATGAAAGATCAGCCAAATTTCATTAAATACTATGAGACCGTGTAACGGTACGTAGTTTAACTGTGCCACTATAAAAGATCAGCCAAATTTCATTAAATACTATGAAACCGTGTAATGGTACGTAGTTTAACTGTGCAACTATGAAAGATCAGCCAAATTTCATTAAATACTATGAGACCGTGTAACGGTACGCGGCCCTTCCCACTTCACACATGGTACGGCCCACCACGTGCAGTGGGAGTTATCTGTAGTCTGGTCCGTCTGTTCCGTGTTTGTTACCACGCCCCCTTATTATCACACCTGAGACTTGTCCATATTTATGTATATATTTAAACCCTTGTGGGGGGGGGGTGCGTTTTGTCAGTTATTATAGGTGTTTATTCAGGTCCTTCCTCGCATTTCTGTGTTTATCGTTCATCATATATATCTCGCTGCACTGTTTGTTATGTATGAGTGCCATTAACGTTCATTGTTTATCCGTGTTGCGTCATGTTTAATAAATGGATCGTCCCGTGACAGATACATTTGGGGAAAAACCTAAATTATGATTCTTTTAATTTTATTACTATATTTCTTATATAATTAAATTATTATTACTATAATAATTATAATTTTATTAAGGGTAATGTTAGGGTTCTTTATATGAATAACTACCAAACATAAACAAGAGATTCAAAGGGCATGTTTTTGTTTTTCATATATATATATATGAAAAACAAAAACATGCCCTTTGAAAATCTTGTGTATATATATATATATATATATATATATATATATATACACATTTTTACATAGCATTTTACATTTATGTTTTCGTTGTTTACTGTGGCAAAGTGGAGTAATATTTTGGCACCCCATGCAGCAGATTTGCCTGAGAGACAGCAGACCTCTAGGAGTGCATGCATTTTTCTCCGCAGTTACACCCAGAAGACAATTCTAGCTTTCCTTTGAAGATTTCCAAGCGTTTTGGAAGTCATGCTTTGGAGAAAGGCTATGGTAGTGGGTGGTGGTCTGGTAAAACTAGGCCTGTCTGGTTGTCTTGTTCAGGGCTGCCCATCGTCACGTGTGTACGGGAGAGGCCAGTCCCTTTATAGTGTGTCTGTTGCTCTAATCGATGCCTTCTGTGGTTTCTCCTTCGTCTCACTCTCTTCCTCATCCTCCTCATTCAAATTCTGTCTTTGTTCGATTTTGCAGCAGGAATGTTTGGTGAGAGTGTGGGACTGCTGCGTGGTGTGTGGTGTGTGTTTGTGGGACTGTTATGTGTGCTGTGTGTTTGTGGGACATCGTGTGTGGCGTGTGTTCGTTGGCTCTCTTGTTTGAAGCGCACACAAACACACGCAAGCTCTGCTTTTTAAACATCAACATCTATTATACACTCAAGTGCAGACTGATTGTTTAAACGCACACTGTTTGGGTGACAAGCTGCGCTAGTCATCGCATGATGAGGAAATCAAATTCTGTATATATACAGTAGAGGAAACAGTCAAAGACCTTTTACCAGTTATGTTTTTATGTCCAGTAGTACATTATAATTATTTTCCCACAGCCTCCAAGCTGTTTACCTCATCCGTCCAATCACATTGACTTTCTGTACCTCAGATTCAAATTCAAATAGTTTTATTGGCATAACAAAGTGGCAAACAGACCAGTGATGCAATAGGAGCAGTAACAGAGGCATTTGACTATTATGGGATAGTGATAAAGCAATAAAACAGGACAAACTGGGGAGAGGGTATATCCAGTCGGCTGATTGATTCTGTGGTGATGATGATGATGATGATGATGATGGATTTGATGATGTGTTTTATAGAGCTTGCTGTCCTCATTTGTTCCCTTCTTTCATTATTTACTCTCACTGGGTTTGAATCTCTTTATATTCTCTGGCATCCTGCTGTTCTTAATGTGCTGTGTGTGTGTGTGTGTGTGTGTGTGTGTGTGTGTGTGTATGTAATGAGTTCAGAGTTGGTAACTGGTAAAATCTGCTTGTAGCCAACAACTAACTGCTAACTCCACAGGAAATTAATATCAAAACTTTCAAGCATCAGTCATCTCTCAAATGATTAAAGCCTTTTTAGTTACAAAAGACGTACTCTGTGTATGCGTGTTCTTAATTAGACTCCATTTTCAAGAATTATAATGGCCTCTGCAGGCGCCAAGTGTTCATATGTGTACATTTGCTTTGTTAGTCATAAATAAGGGACTAAATGTCTTTTAAGGTTTTGTTTTCCTTGGTTTCCTTTTGAAGTGTCTCTTTCCCACATAATACAGCAGTGTGTTGTTTTTTTTATTTTGTTATTTTACGAAATCACCCCTGCAGATATGTAACTACAGTAACACAAAGTACAAGGCTTATCCACTGTACTCGGAAAAAAATATTTTTGAAGCCGCATGTTTTGGAACGCTTTGAGTTTTGCTGTGTTCCTCAGTTTGCGCAGCCCAGGAAATGTCAGCTGGCATACACTGTCAAAGGGCATCAGTGTATATCCAGTTTCTATATGGAAATGCATAACCTTTAAGAAAATAGGTCAGTGTTGATTAATGTGTTATATAATTATTCAATTTCTACCCTTTAAAGGTGCTGATATAAGTCGTTACTGTTCAACTGGAAGTTTGTTTTTTTGCTTAAACTCTGATCTTTGGCTTTTACTCTCTCTCTCGGTCCCAACAGGACTGTCAAGTGTCTGTGTGACCCGTGCCACTGACCCCATGAACGCTGCCCAGGGAGATGGAACGTAACAGACTTTTCACCTTTAACCTTCGTCACATCGTCACGTTGCTCTAGTGGGACTGAGAGGAAGGCATCAGCGAACTCCTCCTCTTCCTCCTCCTCCTCCTCCTCCTCCCTGACCCTTTCATTCACCTACCCCCCACCCCATAGTCCCCACCCCCTTTCCCCAGGCCTCTTTTCCTCAGCCTCAGAGCTCTGCCCACCCCACCAGAGGGACACACTCGCGCATTCATCCTAACCAATTAGAACCTTCCTCTCGGGATAAATACTCCCACCCCTGCCCTTGACCCCCCCCCCCCCAAGCGAAAAAAAAGACAAAGGAGGGGAGACAAAGCGGCCATGCAGGCCCCGCGCTCGAGCCGGCGCCCCCCGGCCAGCACCCGCAGGCCGGACGCCCTCGCCCTGACCGGCGCCCTCTGCCTGGTGCTGTGGCTGGCACCGGGCACATGCCAGCGCCTCGACCCCGGCGCCAAGCACCCGACAATCACCACCAACTACGGCAAGCTGCGTGGCGTGAAGAAGGAGCTGAACAACGAGATCCTGGGGCCCGTGGAACAGTACCTAGGGGTCCCATATGCCACTCCGCCCATCGGTGACCGCCGCTTCCAGCCGCCCGAGGCGCCCGGCTCGTGGCCCGAAGTGCGCAACGCCACACAGTTCGCGCCGGTCTGCCCGCAGAACCTGCACGGCGTGCTGCCCGAGATCATGCTGCCCGTGTGGTTCACCGACAGCCTGGATGTGGCCGCCACATACATCCAGAACCAGAGCGAGGATTGCCTCTACCTCAACGTCTACGTGCCCACGGAGGATGGTGAGTAGCAGAACCGGGGCGCAGGGACATGGGACGTGGGCTTTTGGGGGGTGCAGTAACGTTCCTCCCATCCTGAGGAGCCCGCAGCGGTCTCGCGCTCTCACGCCCGGGCCCAGCGGCGCCAGGACTTTTGATGTCTGGCCCAAAAGGCGTCCCCCTTTTCTGCTCTCCACCTCCTCCGTTTTGCTTTGCGGTTTCGCGAGATGAATGAGGCCGCAGTGGGCGAGAGTATCGATTTGTGAGGTTCCATTTTGTTGTTTGTTTTTTTTTTCTTGTAATTAATACTGCCCCGCGATCAGCCCGGGATGCCAACTAAAGAAATGATCGATATCGTTATTGGCATCTAATTGCAGTCTGAGCATTTTCTCCTTACGTCTCTCCAGCCTTGCTGGCCTGATCTGGCTCCAAACGCCTCTTTTTTTATTTGTCTTTTCTCTTATATAACACACTTGCAATGGGACTTAACTGAACTCAAATTCAACTCCTTCTCACTAAGAGGAGAAAGTCCACGGTTTACGGAGTGAGAGTGAAACACCCACACATCCACACACTTCCTCACACACATGCCCAGTGGATGTGCTATATAACCGTAAACATGCGGAGCACAGCACCCCTCCATCTGTACGTTCATGAGTGTGTGCTTGCATGGGCATTTGCGATTGTGTTTACATTTTTGTTTGCACATGTGCTGGCGTGTGTGTGTCTGCGTGCGCGTGTGTTTGTGCTTTCATAGGAAACACCCTTGGTGTGAAAATTGTTTTATTCTCTTGCCTGTCAACACCACCAGTAGCTTGTCGCTTCTGTTAGCATTCACAGCCCAACACTCCTGTCTCTCTCTCTCTCTATCATGTGTACCATTGCAGTGACCTCTACGAAATTTATCAGGACCCACAGTCCCAAATCTATCAACTTCCAGTCTTCCAAATCCCCAAATTCCCCATAATCCATCTAGTTCATACTAGTGGCTAGGAGCTAAGCCTGCTAATTCCATAATGAGCTGTTTTGTTCAAAACTCACAGTCATATGCTCCTAATTTTAACCATTCAAGACCTTATCATACATATTTTCCATAATATGCTTAATATTTTCCAAACTTTAAGCATAACCTGAGTGTGTGTTTGTGCATATGTTTGTGTTTGCATGTATGTGTGAGCTGTGTGCAAGACCCCCAGAGGTTTCGGACCTGCATGTATGGGACACGTGTTGCTGTAGCTTGGCGTAAAGACCCCAAGGGGGGGGGTTGGTGTGGTTGGCAACAGATCAGAGCTCGCTCATCAGTCACTGTCGCCAGGGGCGACCGACTCCCCTCCCATACATCTCCCTCCGCTCGATTGGGCAGGTGCCCACAGCATCGCAGTGCTCCGCTTCCCGCCGGTGATCCGTCATGCGAGGCGTCCTGTCTCCCTGCCGCAGACTCCCACGCCTGCCCCCTGCCTCCACCCGTGCCTCCACCCTGGGGTGCCTGTTCCGCCCGCGCCACCCCGATTATCGCCTTCCGTGCTTATGTGATTGGTAGAAGTCGGCAGCAACATTTGAGGTTTTTTTTCTTCCCAAACTGAAACAGGTGGACCTTGGAGAAGGTTTCTTTTTTTTTTTTTAATGTTTAGAATTGTTGCAAAATTTTTATAATAACTATTTATTACATATTCTTTAAAAGGCTTTATATTTTATTCTTCCTTTAAGCTTCCTTCCGTGTGTGTATGCATAAGTTCATTTGTATAATACAACACTCTTTGCTTCACTACAGCCTGTGCCTACAGAAAGCGTCCAATATCAATCAGCTAAGAGCTGGTTAAATTTTGGGCGGTAACTTTTTTGAATTCCAGCATGAGAGAACCACAACTAGGACTCACACTACTGAGCCGTTTCGTTTTTCATAAGTCAAGCAAAAGGAGTTTGATTTTGGAAATAGGCTCTGTTGCTTATTTTGCAAGGAGTCATCTCTCGTTCTCTTTCTCTCTTTTTCTCTCTTTTCTTTTACATCTCTTGCTTGCCCCATCTGTTTCTATTCTCTAAATGCCCTGTGGCCAGGCCAGCTCTGACTAAGCTCCTTAAGAAGGTGGGGTTGTGCGTTTGGACCTTGGGAGCAAAGACTGATGATTGGGCTCCAGTATGGCTGACTCCACTGACGCTGACATCCCTCCGCTGACGCTGGTCCGAGTATCACAGTCTCCTCTGCACTGAGCATCTGGTTTTCTTAGCATGTTAGTACGACAAGCTACAGCCAGCATCTCTTGCTGCGTCCATACCCAGAGCTCAGAGACGGAACAAAGCTGTAAAAGCACAAATCGCCATGCGTGTAGGAGCGTTGAACGTGTCCACAACACTGCAGAAAGCTCCTTCCACCCTGTACCCTTAGCACTCACCGCAGAGGCTATAAATAGATAAACAAATGCGCAAATAAATAGTTTATGAGAAAAAGTTAATAACTGCATAAATAACCATGCGAAACACGCCGCAGCACAAATGCGATATTATGTGTGGCCTTGGCGCAGGAGCAACCGAGAGTCACGTTTACGATTCGGCCCGCTCATATCGCAGTCCAGCGGCGATAAAGTGTCTGTCGCGTGGTGCAGAGGGCGGGGGAGGGAAGCCGGCAGGATCCAGCCGGCGGGAAGACGGAC
>NC_137509.1:7722500-7752500 GCF_041902795.1 Electrophorus electricus
CAATAACCTAACCTCGTACACATAAACACACAATAACCTAACCACGTACACATAAACACACAATAATCTAACCACGTACACATAAACACACAATAACCATGTACACATAAACACACAATAACCTGACCACGTACACATAAACACACAATAACCTAACCACGTACACATAAACACACAATAACCTAACCTCGTACACATAAACACACAATAACCTAACCACGTACACATAAACACACAATAACCTAACCACGTACACATAAACACACAATAATCTAACCACGTACACATAAACACACAATAACCATGTACACATAAACACACAATAACCTGACCACGTACACATAAACACACAATAACCTAACCACGTACACATAAACACACAATAACCTAACCTCGTACACATAAACACACAATAACCTAACCACATACACATAAACACAATAACCTAACCACGTACACATAAACACAATAACCTAACCACGTACACATAAACACATTAACCTAACCACATACACATAAACACACAATAACTTAACCACATACACATAAACACAATAACCTAACCACGTACACATAAACACAATAACCTAACCACGTACACATAAACACAATAACCACGTACACATAAACACACAATAACCTAACCACGTACACATAAACACACAATAACTTAACCACATTAAAGTGAGAGAGAAGGAGAAAGAGAGAGGGAGAGATACAGAGAGTCGGAGCTTTATTAGGGGAGTTAAGGGATAAAGAGTGTGTGTCAAGTAAAGAATTATAATTTTTAATTATATCCTTGAAGAGGAGAGATGAATGAAAGGTGACAGACAGAGAGAGACAGAGAGTTGTTGATCTGAGGCTACAGGTACATGCAGCGCAACCGTATTATTATTATTATCTATGTGCTGTCCTACACTGGGCCGTGCCTCCGTAAATGTGTGTGACGAACACACAGCTATACGCGACTGACCTCAGGACAGAATGTCTGCTTGAAGCGACACAGCTCCAGCGTGTAGCGGGTGGAAACGTCAAGCCTATGACATCAGCGGGCCGCTGTAACCTCGTCCCCAGGACCCCTCCCGTAAGGGTGGGATGGGTGAGGAGATGATGGGAGGGGAGGGGAGAAAAGAAGGAGTCACGGGAAGGCAAAGGAGGAGAGAGGGAGTGACTGGAGTAGGAGTGGACCTTGCTGAGGAGACTCAGCATTGAACAGACTGAAGCACGCAGAAGGGCTTGAATGGATTTTCTCAGGTAACTGGACTGGCCAGAGGCGTGTACACCATTTATGTCCACTGCATAGAAATGGAGAGAAATGGTTGCTGCTGAGTTCACCTTAATAAACTAAACTTCCCTTATTGCCAGAAAGTGGGTTTATGGCCTTTTTCTCTTTTCTCTTCCATTCTTTTTCAAGTTTTTTTTTTGCCATGGCTGTCGGTCACGATCACCGTTCAGAGTTCAAATAGATCTCAATCTCTCTCACAGAGCCAGCGGGAGGAGGGCGATTTGATTTCTGTCTCCCTCCGCCCCAATGTCTCTCTCTCACTCTCTCTCTCTCTCTCTCTCTCTCTCTTCTTCCCCCCTCAGCTCTCTCTCTCTCCCACACAAACAACAAACACACACACCCTTGTGCACATACCCACACGCTTGCATACACAGAGCAAGACGGCCATAGATTATATGCCATAGACGACGTGTTTTTCTAGATATACCAGTTGTCAGGTTTTTGGCATCTGTCTCTTTTCTTCACATTATAAACCCAGTGGATGTTCTACCCATTTCTCTGCGACCCAGGCACAAACCTTGTGTCCAGAGCAAGTGTTTTGGACCTCACACAGTGACTGTTCTACTGGGCTGCATGTTTTAGTGATGTTCATCACCTCACCTGACAATCTGCTCTGATGAATACAGCTTCATGTCAGCGACACTACGTCAGAGAAATCGTCAACCGTGTTGTTTCATCTGCTTGTGCAAAAGACAAAAAAAGCCTCCCCTAAACATATATCCACAGCATTTCTCAGTGTGTGTGTGTGTGTGTGTGTGTGTGTGTGCGCGTGCATGCATACATGTGCTTGTGTGCATGTGTTTGCGTGTGCATGTGTGTGTGTGTGCGTGCATGTGTGCGTGTGTGCGTGCGTGTGTGTGTGTGTGTGCGTGTGTGCG
Organism: Electrophorus electricus; assembly: GCF_041902795.1. Lineage (NCBI taxonomy): Eukaryota > Metazoa > Chordata > Actinopteri > Gymnotiformes > Gymnotidae > Electrophorus > Electrophorus electricus. Next base: position 7,724,664 of record NC_137509.1, read on the forward strand.
TGCGTGCGTGTGTGTGTGCGTGTGTGTGTGTGTGTGTGTGTGTTTCTCTATAGGACCCCTATGCTCCTTGACTCCCCACATCATTTTTGTGTTTTTGAGTGTGGGGCGGGAGCCTCACTGGAGCAGGGGGCTCCTACAGAGAGGGAGAGTGAGGGGGGAGGGTCTTGTTTTTCCAGCCACTAAGGTTAATTCCTTATTCCACCCTATTGATTTTTCCGTCATCCCCGGAAGCCCAACAAGCTTCTGGAACCAAAGATACTAGAGATAGTGTGAAGGGGGCAATAACAGAGTGCACAGACAATGACAAACCATTTCCCACCAGCCAGAGAGAATATTCACAAATCTGATCACACACAGATCTAAAAGCATCCACTGCTTTGATCTGCCCAACAGTTTGTGTCTTTCTTGCACTGATTGTGTTTGTGATGCCTTTTTTTGTTTTCTTTCGCTCTTTTCTCTTTTGAAAAATAAGCTCAATGACGCTCTGATGATTTGTCTTTTTTGCTCTTTCTTCTTTTCTTTTTTGATTTTTTCTTACCACAGTAATCTTTTTTGAATTTTCTCTTTTCTCTTCCCCCTCCTTTTTGTCTTAACCCTCAGGTCCGCTCACAAAAAAACATGATGAATCTACAATGAACCGGCCGCGAGATGAAGGTATTTTTGTTGCATGTTTTTCCTTTTTTCTTGTATTTTTTAAGTCTTTTTTTGGAGGGGGGGGGGGGAATTAAAAGAAATCCCAGAACCTTCTTGAATAGTCATGTGTAATAGTATTTATTAGTCATGTGTAAAAGCATTTATTACCCACATGTGAAAATATCATATTTATATGTGTGTCTGTGTGAAATACCTTGAAAGCGCTTTTGGATGTCTTTGAAGAAGATTGGTGAAAAGCTCTCGCCATCACTGCTTTCTGTGAAGAGGATCTGTAGCGTTCCAAAATCTCACCAAACGAGTGTGTAGCCACAGAGGAAATCCAGCTGGATCACCATTAATGGACTAGATGACAGAGGCTTTGGAGCGTAATACTCAAACAAAGCCCCGGTTCTGCAGCTTTTCTGCAAAGTAACTGCTGCTTGGCGTTCGGCGGCATTGTACGAGGCCGAGATTATCACGGCTGAAATATCACCCTGGCTGTAATGAGGGCAAAGCCGGCAGAATCTGTTCGGTGCGCCGGGGCGTGGGGACGAGCCTCCAGAGCAGCGTTATCTGCTCTCGCAGTGCGCACCAGCCTGCAGATCTAAAGAAATCCACTGATACGGCAAGTAGAAGGAGATCCTGGAGGCTGCGTTGGCTTGAAAAGTTGCACGCTGACACTGAGGCACACACGTGTGAGCCCATTGGTGTTTCTCAGTGTTCGAGGGGGCCTCTCTGGAATGGTGTTGAACGCCGGTCTCCTTCACCCAGTGCCTCCGAGCTTCCCATCCTGCTACCACTGTGAAGGCCCCAGACTCTACCTCCCCATCCCCCCCCGTTCTTGTGTCGCCAAAGGGATTCTTTTTCTCTCTTTGTCGTTTTTGGTCTTGCTGTTTTGCTTTTTGATTTTAAGGAGTTCTTTGCCATGTGTTTTCGCTTTTCTTTGCCCTGGTAGGGACTCATGCAGTTTAGAATTAGTGCAGTGTTTTGATTCATGAATGGCTGGTTAGATCTTTGGAAGACTATCTCACTGCACACTCTTATTGAGACAGGCAGTCACATATATGTCATTAGTGCCTTTAAACAAAGCATTCTCTTAATATCTATTAATGTCTTAATGTTCGATTAACACTAATGAAGTCATTGGCATTGCTTCTTATAATAACCTTGTATAAAAGGATACAGACAGTTCTGGTACAAAAAAAGTCTGAATATGTTGTGTAAATGCTCTGTGTGTGTGTGTGAGTGTGTGTGTGTGTGTGTGTGTGGGTGGGTGGGTGTGAGTGTGTGTCTGGGGGGCTTGTGTGCATGTTGTGGGAGTGCTGTGTGTGTGCATGCGTATGTGTGGGTGATATGTGTTTGTTGTGTACATTTGTGCTTGTTGTGTATGAATATGTGTGTGTGTGTGTGTGTGTGTGTGTGTGTGTGTGTGTGTGTGTGTGTGTGTGTGTGTGTGTGTGTATATGTGTGTGTGTGTGTGTGTGTGTGTGTGTGTCTGGGGGGCTTGTGTGCATGTTGTGGGAGTGCTTTGTGTGCATGCGTATGTGTGTGTGTGTTTGTTGTGTACATTTGTGCTTGTTGTGTATGAATGTGTGTGTGTGTGTGTGTGTGTGTGTGTGTGTGTGTGTGTGTGTGTGTGTGTGTGTGTGTGTGTGTGTGAGTGAATATGTGTGTGTGTGTGTGTGTGTGTGTGCGTTTGTCAGAATCAGGTACTGAAGAAGGGTAATGTTTGTGAGCAGGGCAGCATTATACTGGTGTGCTGAGAAAGATCTTGATTTCTAAAGGAGAGGCTTCTGACGTCTGAGGCGTGTTGGCATGCACTTGTGCAAGTGAGTGTTAATATGTGTGTGTGAGCGTGAGTGTTTGTTTGTGTCAGCCTGTGAAAGTGTGTCCACCTGCGCGCAACTGATTATGCAGTGAAAATTCATCATCATCACATACACACACACACACACACACACACACACACACACACACACACACACACGCTTACCTGTTTATACATGTCACTGCCACCCCACAGAGGCTCCTCCCACATCTCTATCACTGCCACCCCACAGAGGCTCCTCCCACATCTCTATCACTGCCACCATCAGAGGCTCCTCCCACATCTCTATCACTGCCACCCCACAGAGGCTCCTCCCACATCTCTATCACTGCCACCCCACAGAGGCTCCTCCCACATCTCTATCACTGCCACCCCACAGAGGCTCCTCCCACATCTCTATCACTGCCACCCCACAGAGGCTCCTCCCACATCTCTATCGCTGCCACCACAGAGGCTCCTCCCACCTCTCTTTCGCTGCCACCACACAGAGGCTCCTCCCACCTCTCTTTCGCTGCCACTACACAGAGGCCGTCTCATCTAGGGGTCGCAGGGTAGCACTACTGGAGCCACTTCACTGCAGGTCCACAACTTTGGGTCCCACTTGTATAGTTTAGCTTGATATTTCTCATTAATAATCTCCTCTCAACAATGAAAATTTTGCAATATAAGATTATACTGTCAATACAGACATGAAATGATGAACTGTTCAGAATGCAGTGAGGTTAGTGCTGTTTGTGCGGATTTAAAACCAGATGGTCAGTGATACAGTAAGGTCCAGCAACAGAGGGAAGTAGTGGACGATATCATGGCACAAACTGAGAATCGCAGAAACAGCCACGAACATGATAAATGGCATCACAGATGTGTAGAGGAACTGCTGTTAATGTGAGTTCTGCCCTGAGCGGATGTGTTTTATCCGGGTTGCAACGTTGCTGTCAACCCTTCAGGCCTTTTGTGGATCACATGCAGCCTATGATGTGACTGATCCTGGATGCCGGTGCATGCTTCCATGCCAAAGTTAGCATGCATAGGCTACATGTTCATTCTGACTGCAGACATGCACATCCAGTGACTTAGAATGTACAACGGTGTGCACGAAAAGAGTCTATCACTATTCAACACAATGACTCTTTATACCACAAGGTGCAAAAATACGTGTTTATTTAGCGTTTATGTAAAGGAAAGCTGAATTTCAGTAGGCCCTGTAAGTGCAAACCAACCCATTTTGTCCCAGAAAGTCAATTAGAATCGGAATGTATGAAGAAACATTAAACAGAAACAATTCCGTGAGCTCCAGCAACAGTTCAGCCTGACTGAATGGTAAGAACAGTTCAGCCTGATTGACTGTTAAAAATCAATGAAAGTTTGATATATAAAGTTTCATAAATAAAAGAATAATTGATGAGTGCTGTAATAACATGTGGAGATCTGCATGTCAGGAATGATTTGGAGTTGTCAGTACTGGAGATGCTCAGCAGCACAGAGTCACACAGCGCCTGTGCGTTCTCCACCCGTTATTAAGGCTTAATGCTCTGGCACATCAAGTGTGTAAGTAGTGCTACAGGAAGTCTGTGTAAGGTGTAAACTCGATGTTTGCTGTACTACAGTGCTTCGTTTGTACTGTAGTTTAGTTTTTGTGATGGCTGTTTTTCTCTAGGTTTTCACTGTATTGTAGTCTATATCTTGTATTGTAGTGGCCCTGCTAGAGCAGGTAGAGCAAGCTGCCAGCATCACCAAGGTAACAGGCCATTCTCAGGAGTCACATGTGCTGTCATGTTGAACATAAGTGAATCCCTCTGGTTGAGGACCTAAACATAATCCGTAAACATAAGGTGTGGTACTACAGGGTAGTTTCTGCACACAGTTGCCTCATAACTGAGAGTTCTGGTGTCAAACGTTTTTTTATGTCATGTAGTCCGTGTTTTTACTGCACTCTAAGTGTCTGTTTTCTGTAGTGGACCAGAAAGTCCGTGGGGGTTCTTGGTCCTGGATGGAAAGGGCATTGTGGACTGCAGTGTAGGACAGCTGTAGGTGTGTGTAGTGTGTGATGTAGTGTGTGCTGCTGGAGGCACTTCAGTGAGCGGGAGGTGTGGCTGTTTTGCCTGCTGATACACTTCCAGTACACTCCCAGTACAGTCCGATCAGGCTGATTCAGGCTTCAGTGTATGCGATTCATGGTATGTGTTTGCAGTGTATGTGTATGTGTGGATCCATCACTCTAACACACACACAACCATAAAGCCATGGATCCATCACAATACCTCACACACGACCTCAGCCCAGTATCACTATAGCACATTTCATGACATATAAGGTGAGTTCTTCGGCAGTGGGGGCTGGTCCCCTACCATACTATACTAGTATAAATACTAGTATATAAAATATAAATGGACATTCTTTATTCTGATAAATGCATGTGTTCAACAGTGCCCTCTACTGGTGCATTACCCAAGAGGAGGATAAGTAGAATAGTGGGTGACAAAAGAACATGAATTTCAATAGCTGCAACACTGTAGAAACCTGGGAACTGGATGACAGCACTATTAGGGTTGAGAAAAGTAGTGCAGTGAGGCAAAGAACAGGTTAAACTGTTGGGAGGGTAATCAGTTGCTTTGGGAGCTCTCTCTCGCTCTCTCTCTCTGTGAGTGTGTGTGTGTGTGTGTGTGTTTGCATGTGTGTGGGGTGGTGGTTAATCAGCAAGCCTGTCAGCTCTTGGCTGCATCTGCACCATCTACAGGGCTGTCAACATCTACTATGCTCCCCGCATCACACACACACACACACACACACACACACACACACACACACACATTCTAGTTAAAAGCTGACAGACTCTATTTCATAGGGTTGAGAGAGAGATAGAGATAGAAAAGAGAAATGAGAGAGAGAGAAACAGGAAGAAAGAGAGAGAGAGGGAGAGAGAGAGAGGGGAATAGATGTTGAGGTCTACTGAACCACCATCATGCAGAGCTAACATTAATCAAGCCACAATGAGACTACAATTTAATACGTTGCTTTAAATCTTATTAGAGATGCTTTTAATCGCCCCTGTGCTTGGGATGTATCACTGAACCTTGAAACTCTATCAACATAGTAGATATAGTTCATTTAAAGCAGCATATTGAAAACATTGTTACAGAGCCATCAACATATTTTCAGATCTGCAGCTCCATCAACAAGTTCTCAGGCTCCTTCTGTCCTAAATCTGTTTTTCTGTCGGTGACTTTGCTTAGTACGTCCGTGCTGAGGACCTTGTTAAGCTTCTCTTCTCCATCACTCGTTGAAATGACTAGAGGTTCGCAGCCCCATTTCAAAGGGAATGAGAAATGAGATGTTAAGGAAATATGAACCATTAGCTCTGGTGCACCAGCTATCATTGCAAACGTGAAGTGTTTGGGCCAGCTGAAAGGAAGAATCACAGGTTGCCTTCTCATTTAATCTCTCGGCTGTATGAGAAACTACAAATGCAACACCAATGAGAAAATACATTTGCATTATTTATTATTACATATAATAAAAAATTTCTGAGTAACCAGTAAAATGGCACAAAACCAACCCCTACAGGTTTATAAAGGGCATACAACTGGATCCAGTTCCAGGTTCATAATGTTCATGTATATCCCCAAACATAAAACAGTTCACTGTCATTGTTTTTATATTGTTGTGTGAATTACAGTTGTGTGTTATAAAACGTTCAGTGAAAAATTCTAACATAAAATAAAAGTATTAGTTTAGTTGTGTGTTTTTAGTCATGTCAGTTTCTATTACATGTATATACAGTGGAAGGCGCATCGCTGCACACTGTTCAGTGGCAGGGATAGCATTAAGGTCTTGGACTAGTACTAGCATGCATAAGGTTGCTGGTTTGAGCCCCACCGTTGCCAAGTTGCTGCTATTGGGTCCCTTAACCCTCATTTGCTTGAATGGTAATTGGTCACAATTGTTAGTAACTTTGGATAAAATTGTGTGCTAAATGCCTTAAATATAAGTGACTTAGAAATATTATGACATTACTTATGTGCTGTTGCTTAGCATTATCTGTCCTGCCATAAAAGGGAAATGACAGAATAAGTGTAAAGAATGTCACTGCGTTAGTGGTAGACTTTCTCAGTCCAGTTTACTGTCTTGTTCCGTGCCTTGTGGAAATGTATGGCAATGTATGGTGTTGCGTTAGAAGCATGTGTTTCATGAATATGATACCACCAAAGTTGTTTTAAAACTTAAGAGTAGTGTGCTACCCAACTCACATGCTGTTGGAAAACGCCTCTGTACCCCACACCCCAGGAGTCACAGGATTAGTGCTCTCGCGCTCACTCCTGTGCACAGCTGCATTGGGGGTTTGGGGGTCAGACAGGTGAAATTCAGCATCAATGTCAGGAAGCAATAAAGGCTAGACTCAACAGTTTACTTTCAGATGTCCAACTACCAAACCCCACGAGTACTGAATGTGGTGCTGTTGTGGTCTTGCCTGTTCCTCAGTCAGTAATACCCAGCAGCACTGGAGCCAAGCCTCTAGACGACCAGAGATGGTCCAGATACCGTGCCAGACTGACACACTCTGTCTTTGCTGTATGTTGGCATTGGGCACTGCTGCAGAACTGTAACACTGAAATATGTTAAAGTTTTATATTAAACGCACTCTGTATAGTGCACACAGTGTACAGTTCTATAATGATCAAGTCTGATAAAGGGGGAGATACATGCTGGGGTAGGAAGGGGGATATAAACACTGAAATAGGGCAGGACTAAAAATGAGGACTTAGAAAAGAGGATTGTCAAATGAGATAAGCCTCTCTCCATGCTTAGTGTGCAAGAGTAAGCACAGGGAAAAACTTACCGTGAGTGTGTCTGTGTGTGTCAGTGTGTGTGTGCGGTTTGGAGTTTATGTATCCGTATGCGCAGGCTGTTGCTGACGCTTGAAGTTCACAGTCTCCTGATTGGTATAATTGATCCTTGTTAAATAAAGACATATCGAATTGGCTCAATTCAAGGGGGCGTTTTGGGAAAGGATTGCATGACATGGCTGGGAGAAGAGAGCAGGGAACAGCGGAACAGCGCGAGGGCAGCCAATCAGACGAAAAGAGGGAGCTGAGCTGAGAGGAAAAGCAGAACAGTATGAGGGCAGCCAATCAGACAAAAGGAGGGAGCTGAGCCGAGTGCCAATGCAGTCATGATGGGGCGGTGGGGGGGAGTTAACTCAGAAATGGTAGAAAGATGAATTTTACAGGGTTATAAGGAGCATGAGAGAAAGAGAGAGAGAGAGAGAGAGAGAGAGAGAGAGAGACAGCATGGTTTAAAAAAGGACTGTTGTGAGATTTGAGTGAAGGCAGCTGTAGACGAAATCCTCTGATGAGATGCCAGAGAGAGAGTAGGAGAGAGTGAGTGAGAGAGAAAGTGAGAGAATGCATGAGAGAGAGAGAGACCAGAGAGGAAAGAGTGAAGAAGGAGAGGGCCCGGCCAGAGACAACACTGAGACAACACTGAGACAACACGGAGACAACACTGAGACCACACTGAGACAACACTGCCAGGCCAGAATAGTGCGTTTATTTCTGCCGATGCCATTATGAGGCAGTCAAGATGGAGATTACAGGGGGGCCTTTGTCTGCCAAGACAGAATTGCTTGGTAGTTCTCTTCATTTCTCATGCTCTCATACTCATGCCCCCCGCCCCCCCAATCTCTCTCCCTCTCGCTCCCTCTTTCTCACAAACACAACCGTTCTTCTGGTCTTTCTTCACCCTCGGCTCGTTTTGCGTCTCACCCCTCGTGTGTCTGGCTGTCTCAGGCTGTCTGTGTGTCCTGCCTGGCCTCCTGTCTGCCTTATCTCCTCCCCTAGTGGCACTCTGCATTTCACTCCATTACGCAGGCTGAAGGCAGAGCTCACTTCCACAAACTTAGTTCTGCTCTGTTCTGAAGCCAGGCTGTTTAAATGAGCCCAGCACCTCTTTCGGGCCTGTGTGTGTGTGTCTGTGTGTGTGTGTGTGTGTGTGTGTGTGTGTGTGTTTGAGGAGGAAACAAGAGCATCAGGTATTCAAAAGAAGGACGACAGGAAGCCGAGGAAGGACATGCAATGTGGTTCAATATCTCCCTCTCCCTCCTCATGTGCTGTTTGGCCTTCTTGCTTCGGGGCAAGCAGCAGCAGCTGGAATTCCAGTGTCACGTGTGTTGGTGAAGTCTGTACTCCTGCAGTCACTGGCAGACTGCATCACAGTGTCACGTGTGCTGGTGAAGTCTGTACTCCTGCAGTCACTGACAGCTGGAATTCCAGTGTCACGTGTGCTGCTGAAGTCTGTACTCCTGCGGTCACTGACAGCTGGAATTCCAGTGTCACGTGTGCTGCTGAAGTCTGTAGTCCTGCAGTCACTGACAGCTGGAATTCCAGTGTCACGTGTGCTGCTGAAGTCTGTACTCCTGCAGTCACTGACAGCTGGAATTCCAGTGTCACGTGTGCTGGTGAAGTCTGTACTCCTGCGGTCACTGACAGCTGGAATTCCAGTGTCACGTGTGCTGCTGAAGTCTGTAGTCCTGCAGTCACTGACAGCTGGAATTCCAGTGTCACGTGTGCTGCTGAAGTCTGTACTCCTGCAGTCACTGACAGCTGGAATTCCAGTGTCACGTGTGCTGGTGAAGTCTGTACTCCTGCGGTCACTGACAGCTGGAATTCCAGTGTCACGTGTGCTGGTGAAGTCTGTACTCCTGCAGTCACTGGCAGACTGCATCACTACCAGCAACCCTTCTTTTCCGCCATGTAGACACTGGCAATAGTCTCACTGTGTCACTGTCTTAGTCGCTGTTTATCACTCTACTCACTATATTTAAGGTGTTTCCATACAGGTCCACACATGTATGCACACATATAAACACACACACACACACGCACAAACGTCATGTGGTCTTTGTGTCTGATTAATTAAGGGTTGGCTGTAGACCCTGACCCTTCACCTCTACATACACTATCCATCACGTTATTTCCTGTCTCTACTCTTCTTATCTTTCACCATTCTCTCTCGTTTACCTATCCCTCCCTCGCTCTTTTTCTATTACATTGCTCATTTATGTTCATTAATATTAATAAAACCAAGAGAGGGCAAGAGAGAGAGAGAGAGAGAGAGAGAGAGAGAGCAAAAAAAATCACAAAATTAGAAATTAAAATGATTATAGAGAAAATCATATCAGATCATTTCTTTCCACTTTTGGTTTGGAGTTGACTTTTTCATTTTGCCTTAATATGCTTTTAATTCGAACTCTCACTGGTAAAGACCCCTAATCCATTTCACTGGATGTTTTTTTCTGAGACAGCAGGGTTAATGCACGTCTTTAATGGAGGCTCTGGACTTCCTTCTGTTTATATCCACTTGTATTGTGAAGTGGGTGGAGGAAATATTTCCATAAATGTTTCTGAAATGCCTGCTGAAAGCATTTTAGGGTTCTCTCACTCTCACACACACACACGCACACACTCTCTCTCTCTCTCGCTCTCTTTCTGTGTACCATATAGAACTAGTAGTTGGAAGATAGAACTTAATTTTCTTTCAGTCAGTCCAAGGATGCTTTGCTTTCAGTCATACAGCTGTGGGGAGAAGGGAGTGGACCAAAGTGAAAATGAATGGACTTTAGTCCCACCATGACTACTGTCTCCCGTCTCACTGCTGAGTCCACAACATACTGCACTGCATTCCTGTCTCAGATGTTTATTAGGTTGTACAAATTTGGACATCTAGCAAATTTGCTCACTAATATTACGCAAGAGCATATAAAACAGATGCCATTTTGAATTAGGTACAAATAAAAACATCAAAGCCCTTTAATGGTCACATCCAAAGCATATGGTTTTACCTTGAGAATGAAAGAGAAGTTCCCTGGGTTACTGTATTATGTGAGGCATGGCCAATGATTAAAATAAGTAACAGGTAATATCTCAGGGCAACAAGCAATAGATGGGCAATACTGAAATTAATGACGGGCAAACACAGCATGCCGATAGTGGCAGTAATAATGTCACATTAAACATTAAACAGTGCAAATGGGCTTTAAATATTAAAGTGCAATAGACAAGAGACAGTGCAAATAGCTTGTTGGAGATCAAATTAAATAAATAAAGAGAGTTGAAAGCATCTTTAAGGTACCAGCGTGTTGTGTGGGGTGGGAGTGGGGGGTTAATTATGAGCTGAGTTTAGCAGAGAGGCAGGGTGGGAGTGTGCACACTCAGGGTTAGACGCTGTCCCTCAGGCGTCTGGTACAACGATGTTGTTTATTCCTAGAATGGCCAGACAGTCCGATGAGGATAGGCAGTCAAGATGACTACAAATGCAAATGACATGAACCATGATTTAAACATTCCACTGATGGAATGACTGTTTATAACACAAATGTTTCAGTCTGGTGAAGCCTTCTTTATTCACAACTGTTAATCCATATAGCTAACTGAACGAAAAATGAAATGGAAATATTAAGGAAGCAGTTCCAAAAATGATACATAAGGGCAGATAGAATTTGAACAAATATTTGTGCATCAACTCTCCACATTATTAGGTAATAATTTATTGATAAACAAGACATGATCTCAGTTGATAGAGGTCGTACATGACAACCTCAATATAGCAAAACAGATCTCAGAGAGTTGATACTGTTGAACCTTCTTTCTATATACCAGATGGTTTGTCCTAAGCCCTAGATGTTTTTAAATCCCAGAAAGAGCCCTGCCTGGAGCCAGCTTCATCTGAAAGGAAGGATTTACCATTGTTTACCATTGACTACATCAAGAAGTATGAGCCATCAGGGAGATCAGTACGAGCCATCAGGGAGATCAGTACAAGCCATCAGAGAGATCTGTATGTGCGAGCACTCATTCCAGCCCTGGACAAAATCTTGCTAATGAGCTCTTTAACAGAGAAGGCAAGCACAGAGCTGGAGCTGGGGGCGGGGCAGGTTTGGAGGCCTAATTAAGAAGTCTGTATGCTAGATTTTCATTGGACTGATGTTCAAACAGACTTTGAGTTTACCAGAATGCCTTCCACCCACAACTGACTGAAGCTAGAGCTGAAGAAACTAGAGCTGAAACTAGAGCTAAAGAAATTAGAGCTGAAGAAACTAGAGCTGAAGAAACTAGAGCTGAAACTAGAGCTAAAGAAACTAGAGCTGAAGAGACTAGGGCTGAAACTAGAGCTAAAGAAACTAGAGCTGAAGAAACTAGAGTTGAAACTAGAGCTAAAGAAACTAGAGCTGAAACTAGAGCTGAAGAAACTAGAGCTGAATCTAGAGCTAAAGAAACGAGCTAAAGAAGCTAGAGCTGAAACTAGAGCTAAAGAAACTAGAGCTGAAGAAACTAGAGCTAAAGAAACTAGAGCTAAAGAAGCTAGAGCTAAAGAAGCTAGAGCTGAAACTAGAGCTGAAGAAGCTAGAGCTGAAAGTAGAGCTAAACAAACTAGAGCTAAAGAAGCTAGAGCTGAAGAAAATAGAGCAGAAGAAACTAGAGCTGAAACTAGAGCTGAAACTAGAGCTGAAGAAACTAGAGCTGAAACTAGAGCTAAAGAAGCTAGAGCTGAAACTAGAGCTGAAACTAGAGCTGAAACTAGAGCTAAAGAAACTAGAGCTGAAGAAACTAGAGCTAAAGAAACTGCAGTGCTGAGGCCAAAGAGATGATGATGATAATGATGTTGATGAGTCCTAGCTATTTTGGGAAAGGCACCCTGAATAGCTATTGATCCCAATGGATATTGATGAACTGATTTATCATCCCTAGTCAAACCTCCATTTTCTCCAAGAACAAATGCCATTTGCAGTCCCACACCTGATAGAGCTGCATATTCTGCAGTTTCCCCCCTACACAGAAGAACCCTGGACAGTAATTCTCCAATAACAGAACATTACTCAGTAACAATGAGCCCGGAGCATGGCAGCGCCCTACAGCAGGCTGGCCCAGAGTGTGTGCTCTCACATGGCTAAGCTATTGTGGCGGGGTAGCATTTTAACGGGATGAAGGGTGGTGGGAGAACAGAGGAAGAGAATGGCCAGCGTGACTGTGTCCAATGAATGTTGAACTCATTACGTTCACACAGGAGATAGAGTCTCCACAGTGGACTCACAACCATCACTGAAAACATGCACTCTCATACGCACACTCACACACACACACACACACACACGCACACACACACGCATGCACGCACGCACACACACACGCACACACACACACACTCAGGGTAGTAAACAGAAGTTTGCCTCTAATCACTCCATTGTCTCTGTTCTGCATGAAAGGATCGGCAGTAAGCAGCATTCCCCTCTGGTCCCGTGTGTGTGTGGGGTGTGTGGGTATTTGTTTGCAAGTGTGTGTATTTATATTTGTGTTTATGTTTGTGTGAGTATGTTTGAAATTGTTTGTTTCTGTTTTTTTGTGTTTTCTGTTGCCTGATTACCTTCACGTAGTGTCTTCTCTCAGTAAAATAATAGATTATTAATTTATAACATATAAATTACTATTATTTTAAAATAACTTTTCAGTTTAGCTCCAAATACTCAAGTCAAATTATGACACCAGATTACAATTTCTCGTCTCATTCATCTTTTTCTTCCCTCTTTCTCTCTCTCTGTCTCCCCCGTCCATGTCTGTCTCTGTCACTACTTTCTTGGGTCCAGTTCCTCCCGCTATGCTTCCCTACCACCTTCCTCTTTGCCTCTAATGGTTTTGTCCCGGCGTGTCCAGTGCTATGTGAAGAGAGTACTGTATGAAGAAAAGAGAAAGGGGAGAGGAGGAGAGAGGGAGAGATTTTAAAAGGAGAGAGAGTAGGTAAGAAAGAAGATGAAAGAGAGATACTGAGGGAAGGAGTGTTTTCGGGGACCATCGGCGGACATGTTGACCGAGCGTGAAACAGAGCTCTGGATCACATGATCAACGGTTGGGAGTGACGTATATATTAAGTGTTTGGTGTCTTTCTCTTCCTGTTTGACTGAAAAGGTCTGTGCATGCGTATGTGTGTATGTGTGTGTGTGTGTGTGTGTGTGTGTGTGTGAGAGAGAGAGAGAGAGAGAGAGAGAGAGAGAGAGAGCAGACCAGTTTAAAGAATGGCTACTGCTAGGAGAGAGACACAGCTGTCTTTGTCTCTGAGAGTGTGTGTGTGTGAGTTGGTATGGGTGTAGGAGAGTGTGTGTGTGAGTTGGTATGGGTGTAGGAGAGTGTGTGTGTGAGTTGGTATGGGTGTAGGAGAGTGTGTGTGTGTGAGTTGGTATGGGTGTAGGAGAGTGTGTGTGTGAGTTGGTATGGGTGTAGGAGAGTGTGTGTGTGAGTTGGTATGGGTGTAGGAGAGTGTGTGTGTGAGTTGGTATGAGTGTAGGAGAGTGTGTGTGTGTGTGAGTTGGTATGGGTGTAGGAGAGTGTGTGTGTGAGTTGGTATGGGTGTAGTAGAGTGTGTGTGTGAGTTGGTATGGGTGTAGGAGAGTGTGTGTGTGAGTTGGTATGGGTGTAGGAGAGTGTGTGTGTGAGTTGGTATGGGTGTAGGAGAGTGTGTGTGTGAGTTGGTATGAGTGTAGGAGAGTGTGTGTGTGTGTGAGTTGGTATGGGTGTAGGAGAGTGTGTGTGTGAGTTGGTATGGGTGTAGGAGAGTGTGTGTGTGAGTTGGTATGGGTGTCACTATAGGTGAATGTATTTGTTGACTCAGTGGGTATGGTAAGACTGTAGGAAAGTGTATTCATGTTGGGTTGGAGTGTGGGGGGGTATGGGAATAGGAGAGAGAGAGAGAGAGAGAGAGAGAGAGTGTGTGTGTGTGTGTGTGTGTGTGTGTGTGTGTGTGTGTGTGTCTGAGCTCTTCCATCTGATACAGGCAACCCATTTAATTTAAATATTTTAGTACTCATGCTGTAAAGCACAGTCCTTAGATCAACCCAGCCCTGAATCATTTACATGAGGACAGTTCTGCAATTAGTTCAGATTTTGTCCTTCACTAGAGATTTATATGAGAACACAATCAATAAATCACAAGTTTTAAGAAACCAATAAAAATGGCATTTCCAGTTCAGGCCAGCACAATGACTTAGGAAAACTTTCTCCCAAACTTTCTGTGGATGTTTCTACTTCTTCCCAGGTCTACAATCACACATACTTACATGCCTTTTCATATGTTTGAATATTTTGTTTTGTTTTTTTATTCCCAGACATCCGCGACCGCCGGAAGAAGCCTGTCATGCTGTTTGTTCATGGCGGTTCATACATGGAAGGAACTGGAAACATGTTTGATGCCAGTGTGCTAGCTGCCTATGGCAACGTCATTGTGGTCACCATGAACTACCGGCTGGGAGTGCTAGGTGAGTCACCTGCCTCAGTTCAGGTTACGAGTTGGGCTCTGTGATGCTTTTAAAAGCTTAGCAGTTCAAAGTTAGTGCATATAATCTGTTTCATTATAATCAAATGATAGAGAGCTCATCTGGTCACAACCCATTGTCGTAACAGCAACAACAACAATAACGAAATGTCCAGGTTTAATATTAAGCGGTTTTTCATAGGGCATTTGCTCGGTAGCTGCTGTGAGCACCAGCAGCTACATTGACATCGTTATGAAACCGATGTAGTTAAAATGGCGAGTAATAGGAGTCTGACAGTAGCTCCTGTGGGCTGTAAAATTATTAATCACATTACCATGCGTTATGTTGTTATTATGTTTATAGATCCCATTCCCACAACTTCCTGTGGCTGTGCATTATTTTTTAATAGCGAGGTGTTATCTGGTCCCAGAGAGAGTTGCCTCGGCAGTCACTGGCTGCCATTTCCAGTTTGGAGATCAGATTCTGCCAGGCTTTTTGTAGCGGCAGCGTTTAGATTAGAGCCGCCGTGCTGCTTCTGAGGCCAGAACGTCTCCATGGGGATGAGAAGCCAGAGTGTATCGGCAGGTGGAGGTTATTGCGTGCAGGCCTAAAGTCACTTTGTGTTTGATCATTGTAATTACACTGGAACTGGGGGGGGGGGTTGTTTCACAGTCCAGACCTGGAGGTTCTACTGCAGTGTCTAGCCATGCACATGGCTTTATATTCATGCCTGTTGGACTGTGAGAGACTTGTTCCAAGCTGAAGAAGGTGAGTGGGAGCAGGGAACACAGGCCTGTGCAGTAGGGAAAACACCAGCCTGCGCAGTAGGGGAAACACCAGCCTGTGCAGTAGGGGAAACACCAGCCTGTGCAGTAGGAGAAACACCAGCCTGTGCAGTAGGGGAAACACCAGCCTGTGCAGTAGGGGAAACACCAGCCTGTGCAGTAGGGGAAACACCAACCTGTGCAGTAGGAGAAACACCAGCCTGTGCAGTAGGGGAAACACCAGCCTGTGCAGTACTGTGAGTACCAGCTGCACTTGAATATCAGGTTTTTGGTGGCTTTTTATATGGTTTCCACCTGCAGTCCTGTACACTCTTTTCTTCTGCACAGGCTCTTGTTTCTCTTGCATAAAACTGAACCACCAATTCATCAGTTAATTATCATCACTTAAATCAAGTGTTAATAAGTTAATAAGAGTTAATAAGCACCAACGGAAAACATTGCTGTTGGTGTTTCTTTTGAACCATAGAAAGAACATCAAAGCAGAATTATAAATCAGATCATTACATTTATTCCGTTGCTCTCCCACAGTTTGTTTAAGGTTCATGCCAGGCATCATTCTTCATCCACTGGCCTCCAAGGTACCTAATGGCTAATGTTCACAAAGACGTGAACAGGTGAGCAGGTGTTTAGAAGCACAGGCCTGAGCGTGTCACATGGGCAGAGTCAAGAGTGCACATGGGACGTATGGAGTCTCATGCCAGCATTGTGGAGGCCATATACATCAGATCTTTTTTTCTCCTCTTCCCTTACATGGATGAAATATTGGAGGGAGGTGCACTCATGCAAATCAGAGATGGCTGTGATAGCTTTATTGTGCTGGTACTGTTAGAAATATATTTTTCCATTTCTCACTTTAACTACACTGCCGCCCAGAGCGATAGCACTGCCCAGATATTAGATATTAGAAAAAAGGGGAAAGGTCTTTTAAAAAATAGAGAAAGTCATTTAAAGCTTCAAAGCAGCTCCTTCAGGCTGTGTGAGACTGCAGCAGTGTGCAATCACACACACACACACACACACACACACACACGGATGCTGATTCAGTCGTGGGTATGACCATTACAGTTCAGCTCTGCGGTTCTCTGTGACTGAGCGTGTCGCACAGAGAGCCAGCATCTCACACATCTCACACAGCTGCTGCTAAGTCCAGCAGAGTCCAATGATGGAGGCCCAGGAGGTCCAGGGCAGGCGTCACTCAGCCTTGTCCACTGGGTGACTTTGTGTTTGATCATTGTAATTACACTGGAACTGGGAGCCTGGAGGTTCTACTGCAGTGTCTAGCCGTGCCCATGGCTTTATATTCATGCCTGTTGGACTGTGAGAGACTTGTTCCAAGCTGAAGAAGGTGAGCAGGGAAAACAGGCCTGTGCAGTAGGGAAAACACCAGCCTGTGCAGTAGGGAAAACAGGCCTGTGCAGTAGGGGAAACACCAGCCTGTGCAGTAGGGAAAACAGGCCTGTGCAGTAGGGGAAACACTAGCCTGTGCAGTAGGGAAAACAGGCCTGTGCAGTAGGGGAAACATCAGCCTGTGCAGTAGGGGAACCACCAGCCTGTGCAGTAGGGAAAACAGGCCTGTGCAGTAGGGGAAACACCAGCCTGTGCAGTAGGGGAAACACCAGCCTGTGCAGTAGGGGAAACACCAGCCTGTGCAGTAGGGGAAACACCAGCCTGTGCAGTAGGGAAAACAGGCCTGTGCAGTAGGGGAAACATCAGCCTGTGCAGCAAGTAACTGCTGCCTAGGCTTCAGCTAAAATGTTCAACACTGTGTTAGCACATACGTGTCTCGGCTTACTGGTCATGAGTGGCTGAGAAGAATGCCGCCATTTCCAATTATTTACAACTGCTTAAGCACAATTTTGAAAACAGGATTCAACTGGTCAATATAGTACACTACACAAGACAAATTCAGATAGCCCCACACCAAAGTAGCAGAACACCTCTGATACTTTACAAAAAAACACTTCATTCAAAACTATACAATAATTTATCAAAACCCAATTTTGTCACCATAAGGCACACACAAGATTCTTACAATCTGATTTTGTTTGAACAAGTTACACGCTGCTATGTTCAAAATAAAACACTTTTAATGTTTCTGCTTTTCTAATAATATAGTCTGCGTTGGTTTTGTTCAGAGATACTGTTAGAGTAAAGTACATAAACAACCAAACACCACACACAAGATCAGTACTGCACACCAATACATTTTGTTTCTCTCCACATTATAACATCAGTCAATATATCCATACATTTACAAAGGCTGCATTTTGCACTGAATTTCAGAACAGTACATATTCTGAATAGAATACAGTACAAAAACACATGTTTGCATTCATGGGGACAAAAAAGACAGCATGAATTAAAAAAACAAAAAAACGACTCATCGCTTAGCTTTATGTGGCCATAACACCACATCACAGGCTGGGTCCTCTCTCACAACAGAAAATCCATTCATGTACAGATCCTGCATCAAATTGGTGTCCAGCTTCCTCAAGGCTCCTTGGCCGGAGATTGCACACTTTCCATCGCCAGTGACTCCTCAGTGGGGTTAAGGAGAGGAGAGGATGGTGGGAGGTAGTGGAGTGAAAATAGTGGTGGATGATGAAACCAGAGCAGATCGGTGGAAAGATGCACAGTCCCAGATGACAATGTATGTCATCTGCTCTGCATCCATTTTATCTTCTTCTGTGGTGATGGTGTGGAGTCTTCCTACGATCGAGAGTGTGTGCACTGCGTTGTTGTACGGACGCACGTTGGCATAGCGATGGAGAACCCCATTCTGTGTGCTCGCAGCACACATCGTGATGTTACTATCACGTTGGCTTTGGACATTCAGAATAGCTCTGTGGCCAGTGAAGCTTCCTCCTCTTCTTGCTTATGTGAGGATACTGTAAATCCAATGGTTTTACTGTATCAGTAAAACCATTAGTAAAACTCTCTGAAAAAAGACAGCATTATGTAGACCTACTAGAAACTAACAAACAAACAAGCAAACAATATTGAAGTGCACATTACTCTCTACATCACTACATATTACTCACCCCCACATACTACAGGTGAATTCTTTGTAGACAGGTAAACATACCTGTTGCATTTTTATAGAGCTTACACCTGATTGGGTGAGTTTAATCCCCATGTGTCTGTACATTTACAGCTGTATTTAATCAGTGGTTTACAGGTGGGTCTTTTGAAAGGCGGTGCCTTGAAATGGCAAAGAAGTGATATCATGTTAGATTTCTGTGTCTAATGTGGAGAAGTGTATTTACTAACTTGCAAAACACAGTGTAGTGTTTTGCTAAATGTGTAAGGCTGAGAATGTGCTCATAGTTGTGCAGATCAGGGTTTTGCTTCTTGACTGTCATGTTTTACTAACAGTTTTCATTTTAGTGTATAAGCAAGCTGTGATATATAGTATAGGTGCAGTTATTGAATTAAATTAAATGCAGTCTTTTTTTTTCAAATTTGCAGTGTTTAGCTGACACTTTTAGCCAAAGCGACTTACAATTCTGATAGAACACAACTTGAGCAATTGAGGGTTAAGGGTCTTGCTCAGGGGCCCAACAGCGGCAAGTTGGCAGCATTGGGGCGGGAACCGGCCACCTTATAACTGCTACACCACTACCTTAACCACTATATTTGTTGTTTATTTATTTGTTTATGTTTATTTACAATCCTAGGAACTAGGCCTAGGATTTTCATTCAGTCACGTTGAATGCCCCATGGGCCTAAGGGCCTAAATTTGCTTGAATCTGGAATTGCTGCTTGCAGCTAGATTTTACCTTAATTATTACAATGACATACCAATAAGGACACACACCCACAAGGAATGACGCAGTGTTAGCCTACCTACCCCTTTTCGATGCAGCCGTTGTCAAAGGACTCGAGGGTGGGCTAGCAGATAGTGTATCACTGATTGTCACTCTCTGCTAGCTAATGGTAGCTAAACTGAATTGTGGCTAGCTGGATCTCGCGTGAGCAACAATGCTTCTCCAAGGCTGAATCGCTATTCCATACAGCAAAAAATAATGTGCATTGTACATTGTCTGTACATGGCCTCTATATTGTGTGCTGTATATCATCAGTGCAGTGTATTCCTTTGATTGTGTCCCTTTCGTTTATGCTTGTGTCTGTTATACTAGACTGTTTTATTTTTTAATGCTCAATTCCTTCTAGGTTTAAAATCACTTTTCTTCATGTAATTTCTCACTGATAACTGCTACCAGTCTAACATCAGGCAGTCAGTCCAACAATACCAGAGTGTGCTCAAACTTACGACGCGACAGAGAGGAGTGTGCAGAGAAAGAATAGACATGTAGGGAGAGAGACAGGAGGAGAGAGGGGAGGGTAGATAGAGAGAGGGGTGGAAGAGGAGAGTTAAGGGGTAGATAAAGAGAGAGGGGAGGGGTAGATAGAGAAGGGGGTGGAAGAGGAGAGTTAAGGGGTAGATAAAGAGAGAGGGGAGGGGTAGATAGGGAGAGGGGAGGGGTAGATAAAGAGAGAGGGGAGGGGTAGATAGGGAGAGGGGAGGGGTAGATAAAGAGAAAGGGGAGGGGTAGATAGAGAGAGAGAGGGGAGGGGTAGATAGGGAGAGGGGAGGGGTAAATAAAGAGAGAGGGGAGGGGTAGATAGGGAGAGGGGAGGGGTAGATAAAGAGAGAGGGGAGGGGTAGATAGAGAGAGAGAGGGGAGGGGTAGATAAAGAGAGAGGGGAGGGGTAGATAGGGAGAGGGGAGGGGTAGATAAAGAGAAAGGGGAGGGGTAGATAGAGAGAGGGGTGGAAGAGGAGAGTTAAGGGGTAGATAAAGAGAGAGGGGAGGGGTAGATAGAGAAGGGGGTGGAAGAGGAGAGTTAAGGGGTAGATAAAGAGAGAGGGGAGGGGTAGATAGGGAGAGGGGAGGGGTAGATAAAGAGAGAGGGGAGGGGTAGATAGAGAAGGGGGTGGAAGAGGAGAGTTAAGGGGTAGATAAAGAGAGAGGGGAGGGGTAGATAGGGAGAGGGGAGGGGTAGATAAAGAGAAAGGGGAGGGGTAGATAGAGAGAGAGAGGGGAGGGGTAGATAGGGAGAGGGGAGGGGTAAATAAAGAGAGAGGGGAGGGGTAGATAGGGAGCGGGGAGGGGTAGATAAAGAGAGAGGGGAGGGGTAGATAGAGAGAGAGGGGAGGGGTAGATAGGGAGAGGGGAGGGGTAAATAAAGAGAGAGGGGAGGGGTAGATAGGGAGAGGGGGGAGGGGTAGATAGGGAGAGGGGAGGGGTAGATAGGGAGAGGGGAGGGGTAGATAAAGAGAGAGGGGAGGGGTAGATAGGGAGCGAGGTGGAAGAGGAGAGAGACATTCAGAAACATTCTAGTAGTACAAACAATATGTAACAGAATCAGAAACAATCACAAAATAAAACAAATATAAGGGGGACATATGAAGTCCTTCAGTGGTATATCATTGATGAAAACCTGAACCAATTTAAACTGAACAGCTTTGGCAACACATATTGTTCCCTGGCATGCCAATAAAGGACTTCTGACTCGAATGTGGAGACAGAGACAGATAGATGAAGCGCAGTAGGTTCCTTTTTTGCCTCATGAATGTGCCACAAACCTCTATCATCTCTATCATTTAGGATTCTGAGGTGGTTTTTGGGGTTTTGGGGTTTTTTGCTATATCCAAATTCACTAACAGTATAAGTGCAGTATAATAACCAGGGGTCATGTGAGGGCTAGTGCAGATCAGCAGAACTGATGGTCAAGACATAACGCAGATTTGCAAAACTTTTCTGTGTGTGTGTGTGTGTGTGTGTGTGTGTGTGTGTGTGTCTTTGTGTACTGTGTATCTAGGTGTCAGTTCAGCTCAATAGCTCAATGTGGCTGTGTGCCTTCCAGTGCAGACAGGTGTGCCCTTGGCTCTGCGTTATTCAAATTACATGTGTTCAGCCTTCATCTCATCACCTGCCACACACACACACACACACACACACAGACACACACACACACACACACACACACACACACACACACACACACACACACACACACACACACACACAATGTGTTCCATGAGGGGCCACAGCCTCCCTTTTTATCTAGCATATATGTATTTCTGCTGATTTAAGTCTAAACATTCTGCATTTTCCCTTGGTCTTATAATAAACTACATTACTCACGTGTCGTCTATTCCCTCCTGAACTCAGGATGCTACTCTGCCGATAATTGGCTGCTACACTTTCCCGCTCTTTGCTCAGCATCCCTTGTTGCCGTGGCGGCGGTTGCCTTGGTGGCAGTTGCCGTGGTGGCAGTGATTTAGACTCACCCTTCACCCCATTACTGCGTGGCCGTTGATTAAAAGGCCGCCCCGACCCCAGTCATCCGCCAGCTCTGCTGCTAATGAAGCCAGGAGACATTGTACTCTCTCTGCTCTCTCTCCTTTCTCTTAATCTTATCCTCTTTCTTTCCTTTCTTTCTTTTTCTTCCTATCTCTGCTGATCATTCTTTCCTTTATGGTTTTGTTTTCTTCTTTTTTTCTCTCTCTTCGTCTTTCTTGCTCCATCTCTCTCTTTCTCTGTCTCTTTTTCGCTGGCTGCACATTTCCTGTGTGTCCCTGCTTGCACACAGCCTGGATCTTATTCTCCAGCTTAACCTTGCCTTTAATTACATGTGGCAGAATGTAGTCTGGTCTGCAGGGAGTTCCTCTGTTCCTGTTAAGTATGAATGTACATGCTCTTCAGAGCCTGACCTTGGCTTATCTACCTAAGCAGCATTTGTGTGTGTGTGTGTGTGTGTGTGTGTGTGTGTGTGTGTGTGTGTGTGTGTGTGTGTGTGTGTGTGTGTGTGTGTGGGTGGGTGGGTGGGTGGGTGGGGGTAAGCTCACTAGACATCCAGAGCTAACATGTGAACTTTCAAACAAAGAGAAAACATAGTGTGGTGTGTGGATTTTCCCCATGTCTGAACAACAGAGGAGAGAGGAAGAGCAGATCTGAAAGAAACATACTGGGACATGAACAACAAAATTATGTAAAGGAGTTATTCGACAGACAGAGAGAGAGAGAGAGAGAGAGAGAGAGAGAGAGAGAGAGAGAGAGAGAGAGAGAGAAACAGAGAGAGAGAGAGAGAGAGAGAGAGAGATAGAAACAGAGAGAGAGAACTTATGAACTGACCTAAACTGATCATAGCTATATGCCAACCTATAGATTATCACAATATGAACATGTATAAATGTATGTGTGTGTGTGTGTATTTGTATGTGTGTGTGTGTACATATGAGAGTAAGTGTGTGTATATATGTGATATTTGTATGTGTGTGTGTGTGTATGTATGAGAGTAAGTGTGTGTGTGTGTGTGTGTGTGTGTGTGTGTGTATGTGTGTGTGTGAAAGAAAGATAGAGAAAAAGGATGTGTGTTTGTATAGATGTACTGTAGATATGGATGATTAATCTACATTTAAATATGTGCATACACATAAAAGATCATAAAAGAAGCTTTGTTAATACAACAGATATACAGATATAGCAAGTTAGAATACCAGTTAGAATACACAAGAAATGTGTTTATCTGCATTATGGCTGAAGAGAAGAAATGATGATTTTTTATGATCAGAAACAATATGATTATATTACTTGAAATGAGGTGCCACATAGACATATCTACATATTGTCTTGATAACTGCAGAGAACGTGTTGTCCCCTCTGCAGAACATCCAGAAATAAAGAGTGGCTGAGTGCGGAGGCATTTTGATTTGACATAAAAAAGAATTAGAGAAATATGTAACTAGAATTAGGTGAGGTAATATTTATATTTATACATACTTGGCTATGTATTAATAGTAATAATTTGAACAGTGATAATAATATCTACCTTTTATGCAATATATATATATTGCAGAATTTGCAACATCAATATATATATACACACACACACACACACACACACACACACACACACACACACACACACCACCTTCTAATTCTCCATATTACCAGAAAGAGTGTTCCAGTTCCAGTCTCTGAGATATGTGGAGACTTAAATACCCGAACAGGCCAAGAAATTGATTACATGAGTGCAGAAGGAAATAACTACCTATTCATTCACAGCACTGCGGTGCACAGCATAGTACCGCCTGCTCAGAGACAGAACTTAAACTGTTATTAACACATTAGTGAAACCTGGGCACTAGAGCCGATAGAAAACTTGGAAATTTAGGACAAAACACCGAGCGAATTACTGCATTGCAAATTCTGCTGAGGTATCCTGCAGGGAAACAGAAATGTGTCTGATCTGGCCAGCAGAGCTGAACTAGGCAGAATTTCACTCCTTCTGGATATTGAGAAAAGATGTTGCAAATTCTGGCACTACCTTGAGCAATCCGACCGCCTTTACTACAAAGCCTCCATCAGCAATAATCGAAACCCAAATGACCATCTGCGTCTGCTGAAGAAGAAGAAGCACCTAGAAAATAGCCCAGCTAAACCTTCTCAACTGAGACAGACTGAAGACAACAACAGCGTAAATCACAGCCTGTGCTGGAAAAAAAGGAGATTACACGTCACAACAAATTAAAATGTTGTGAATTGCTTGATTGTGAACAAAGAATGAGTGACCATAAGCTGGCCATGGAAGCAGGAAGACACAGGCAAAGTCAGGCGTCCAGAGAGGACAACATCTGCACCCACTGTCTGTCGGCAGAGACTGAAACTCAGGGCAACTTCGTTGTTTCACATGCAAAATATGCAAAATATTTCACATGCAAAATATGAATATGAAACCATCAGAGAATCCTTTCTGTATAGATTCACTAACAAAATCTCCAACAAAATAAATCTCCATCTCCCCCACACTGAATTGATACAGAGAAAATGGAAAATATTACTGGGGAAAACATATAAACTAGATTTAACAGGACAATGTATACACAGCTTCCATAAAATCAGAAAAAAAAAAACACTATAAAGGGTACAGTCACATTTATTTAGACTGTAATCTAATTTTACCATTGCTTACTTCATTGTGTTCCATTTTGGTTCAGACATTGAAATGATGTTCTACAATATTTGTTGTTGTTATTTTGTTTATTAGATTTTATTGTATTTATCAATTTCCAATCCTCTATAAAAACTCAATCATTTATTATAATTATATTAATAATACATCTGCATAATTATTATTGCTATGGCAACATAGATATTTTATCCTGTCATGCCAATAAAGCACGTTTGATTTGATTTGATACGTGAGAGAGAAGCAGAGAAAGAGAGAGAGAGAGAGACTGAGATAGAAGCAGAGAGACTGCTAAAAATAAAATTCACAGCTGCTTTTTAAATCTGCAATAAACTCAAGTCACTAAAACAGGAGACATACAAAGCAACTATACGGTGTGGTTACACATGCCGCGCGCACACACACACACACACACACACACACACACACACAAAAACACACACACACACACACACACACACACACACACACACACACACACACAATCCATAAAGCAAGGACTCAAATTGAGGAGTGAACTGGCCTTCAGGAGTCTAGCCCAGAGAGGACAGGAGTGTCTGTGTGTATGTGGCATGTTGTTTGCCCTGACAAGGTTGCAGGAGATATTAAGACATGAAGGAAGAGCTTCTCCAAATCCAGACCAGCCAGACAGTTTCCATAGCAACCAACAGCAGAACTGATAAGCAGAGGTCTCTGGAGAGTGGAGCGGGGGGGAATCAGAGAGAAATAGACAGATGACATTAATAAGTAAGGTGAGATGAAGTGAACTCCATGTTTCACACACACACACACGCACACACACACACATGCACACTGCTGTTTTTCTCTCAGTCTCAAAATTCATTATCTATTCCCTCTCCTCCAATGTCCTGAACTGAGTGAAAAGATTAATGGCATGTCTGACTGATGTGTAACATCTCTGGTGCCCATTTCCAGAAGTTTCTCTAAACTTTGCCTCTATTAGCTGCAGAGACATCGGCCAGCTGACAGATGGGCGCGAGCATGGTGGGATTTGAGCAGTTCTGCTCAGTAAGGGTGAAGCACTTCTCCTGCTGGGCGCAGTGGCACGCTCAAATGTTCAGGGCCTCAGACGCTTCGGTTTGACACCTCCCAGTGTGAGCTGTACATATTCCTTTTGGGAAAGACAGGACACCTGAGGCCTCCTCGTCCCATCACATCTCCTGGCATTTTCCCAGCTCAGTGGGACAAGCAGGGTAGACTTGTGCTGTAGCAGTATGGACACTGACCTTTGGCAGTAAGTCTCGCATGTCTAGCACACCGTCGGGCTTTTTTGAATGCAGGAATCAGTTGAATCTGTGCTCCACAGTAGTCTGTTATGTCCATCTTAGCAGTGATTTCTGGACATTATGTCTGAAACCGAGGGCGAATGGGGTGTGGCTGGAGGTGCCCCCAGGGTGGGGCCCCATACTGGGGTTCTTCTCCCGGAGGAG
This sequence comes from Electrophorus electricus, assembly GCF_041902795.1. Taxonomy (NCBI): domain Eukaryota; kingdom Metazoa; phylum Chordata; class Actinopteri; order Gymnotiformes; family Gymnotidae; genus Electrophorus; species Electrophorus electricus. The sequence goes on from NC_137509.1 coordinate 7,750,634, forward strand.
TGCGCTTTGATTGGGCTGCACCTGGTTCAAGCCCAGTCCTCACTGGGGTCATAGCCACAGCGATGGACCTCCTGCAAACAGCAGCTGAAACCACTTTGACATGAAAGGAGCTGATCGAGCTTACCGAGTGCTGTTTTGTTGTCTTGTGTTCTCCTCTGCTTTCTTCTACTCATTCCTCTGTGTTATGAATGTAACATGCAGTATGGCTGCAAATAGCTTTTTCATATGCAAAAAACATGTGCACACAAACAAGGACAGAAACACACACAGACTTTCACACACACACACACACACACACAAGAGCAGCTCCACTGACCCCGGGAGTGACACTCAGGCTTATTTGCATGATTCTTGCTGAAGGACAGGTGCAGAGTGTGACCACAGGCTAGCACGTATTTGGTTAGGGCTCCTGTGATTGATGGGTCCCTGTAAAGTCCGCGCCTTTCCCTAAACCACTGTTGTGAGAGAGTGTGAACAGAGGCAGGGAGGACCTCTAAAACGCTTAAAGAGAAGAGAGGGAGGCGGGAAGATGGAAAGAGAAAGACTCAGTGACTGAAGCAAAGAGGAATGTAAAAAGAAAAGAAAGGTAGAAGAAGGAGGGAGCTGGAGGAGGGCAAGAGTTTGATACTCACGCTCTCAAACGCGCACGCCAGACTCTCATGAGTACACTATCATAGTCTTAAGTGCACTTGCTCACACCATCATGTTCTCACACAGATTATTACTCTCTCATTCCCACACTTTCATACTTTCCCTCACACACTCCTTCTTTGTGTTAGGTGTGTGTGTGTGTGTGTGTCTGATTGTGTGAGAGCTCAGCAGTGAGCAAGAGGTATAGTAGTATGGGATAGCATGTATGGACGTTTGAGTGTGTGTGAGAGTATCTCATAATGTGAAAGAGTTCGATACTGTGTGTGTTTGTAATGGTGTGTATGTGAGCAAGTGTGATCGTGATTGTGTATGAATAATGGCCTAAAAGGTCTCATACTCTCTCACACTCTTTTTCACACACACTCTCTCCCTCTCTTCCTCTCTCTCATTCTCTCATCCCCCCTCTCTCTCTCTCTCCCTCTCTCTCTCTCTCGCTCTCTCTCCCTCCCTCTCTCTCTCTCTCTCTCTCTCTCTCTCTCTCTCTCTCTCTCTCTCTCTCTCTCTCTCTCTCTCTCTCTCTCCTCTCTCTCTCTCTCTCTCTCTCTCTCTCTCTCTCTCTCTCTCTCTCTCTCCCTCCCTCTCTCTCCCTCTCTCTCTCTCTCTCTCTCTCTCTCTCTCTCTCCCCCTGTCCATCTGTCTCTCCCAATCGTAGGTCAGATGGTGTGCATACAGCATACAGTGTCTGCAGCTGATTGATACAAGGTTATTAACCCAGGTGGACTACACCAGTTAAGTGGGAGGTTGAGTAATCTGAGCACTTAGATACACTCTACGATACTGCATCAGGTTGGCAGAACTATTAGCTAACTGTCACTTTCTTTTCATCCTCTTTGATTATACCGCACACACACACACACACACACACACACACACACACACACACACACACATGCACGCACACACACACAGGTGGGCTGCTGTTGTAGCCCTTCTCATTTGTCCTGCTATGCAGATAAGACTAAAATGATTATGCCAAAAATGTAATTACTGTGGCTTAAAATGCCAGGACAAGTGGCTAGACACACACACACACACACACACACACAAACATACACAAGCAGCAGAACTGGCATGAGCATACGGTAATAGTCAAGGAGGTTTAAGGATCATTTGGGTGTGTGTGTGTGTGTGTGTGTGTGTGCGCGCGTGTGCATGCGCATGTATCCTATGCTCGACGTTAAGCAGCAAGCTGCTCATATAAATTAGTCATAACCTG
>NC_137509.1:7757500-7765000 GCF_041902795.1 Electrophorus electricus
CACATGCGCTGACCCATGCTTCTAAATGAAGGGTAAGTCTGTTCTGAGGGGGAAGGTGGCTTATCTATAAGAGTTACGTATTAGTATATGAGGATGAGGATGGTTTATATGTGAGGGTGAGGATGGTTCATATTTCCGGATGAGGATGGTTTATATGTGAGGGTGAGGATGGTTCATATGTGAGGGTGAGGATGGTTTATATGTGAGGGTGAGGATGGTTCATATGTGAGGGTGAGGATGGTTCATATGTGAGGGTGAGGATGGTTTATATGTGAGGGTGAGGATGGTTCATATGTCCGGATGAGGATGGTTTATATGTGAGGGTGAGGATGGTTCATATGTGAGGGTGAGGATGGTTTATATGTGAGGGTGAGGATGGTTCATATGTGAGGGTGAGGATGGTTTATATGTGAGGGTGAGGATGGTTCATATGTGAGGGTGAGGATGGTTTATATGTGAGGGTGAGGATGGTTCATATGTCCGGATGAGGATGGTTTATATGTGAGGGTGAGGATGGTTCATATGTGAGGGTGAGGATGGTTTATATGTGAGGGTGAGGATGGTTCATATGTGAGGGTGAGGATGGTTTATATGTGAGGGTGAGGATGGTTCATATGTGAGGGAGAGGATGGTTTATATGTGAGGGTGAGGATGGTTCATATGTCCGGATGAGGATGGTTTATATGTTAGGGTGAGGATGGTTCATATGTGAGGGTGAGGATGGTTTATATGTGAGGGTGAGGATGGTTCATATGTGAGAGTGAGGATGGTTTATATGTGAGGGTGAGGATGGTTCATATGTCCGGATGAGGATGGTTTATATGTGAGGGTGAGGATGGTTCATATGTGAGGGTGAGGATGGTTTATATGTGAGGGTGAGGATGGTTCATATGTGAGAGTGAGGATGGTTTATATGTCCGGATGAGGATGGTTTATATGTGAGGGTGAGGATGGTTCATATGTGAGGGTGAGGATGGTTTATATGTGAGGGTGAGGATGGTTCATATGTCCGGATGAGGATGGTTTATATGTGAGGGTGAGGATGGTTCATATGTGAGGGTGAGGATGGTTTATATGTGAGGGTGAGGATGGTTCATATGTGAGGGTGAGGATGGTTCATATGTGAGGGTGAGGATGGTTCATATGTGAGGGTGAGGATGGTTCATATGTGAGGGTGAGGATGGTTTATATGTGAGGGTGAGGATGGTTCATATGTGAGGGTGAGGATGGTTTATATGTGAGGGTGAGGATGGTTCATATGTCCGGATGAGGATGGTTTATATGTGAGGGTGAGGATGGTTCATATGTGAGGGTGAGGATGGTTTATATGTGAGGGTGAGGATGGTTCATATGTGAGAGTGAGGATGGTTTATATGTGAGGGTGAGGATGGTTCATATGTCCGGATGAGGATGGTTTATATGTGAGGGTGAGGATGGTTCATATGTGAGGGTGAGGATGGTTTATATGTGAAGGTGAGGATGGTTCATATGTGAGAGTGAGGATGGTTTATATGTCCGGATGAGGATGGTTTATATGTGAGGGTGAGGATGGTTCATATGTGAGGGTGAGGATGGTTTATATGTGAGGGTGAGGATGGTTCATATGTCCGGATGAGGATGGTTTATATGTGAGGGTGAGGATGGTTCATATGTGAGGGTGAGGATGGTTTATATGTGAGGGTGAGGATGGTTCATATGTGAGGGTGAGGATGGTTTATATGTGAGGGTGAGGATGGTTCATATGTCCGGATGAGGATGGTTTATATGTGAGGGTGAGGATGGTTCATATGTGAGGGTGAGGATGGTTTATATGTGAGGGTGAGGATGGTTCATATGTCCGGATGAGGATGGTTTATATGTTAGGGTGAGGATGGTTCATATGTGAGGGTGAGGATGGTTTATATGTGAGGGTGAGGATGGTTCATATGTGAGAGTGAGGATGGTTTATATGTGAGGGTGAGGATGGTTCATATGTCCGGATGAGGATGGTTTATATGTGAGGGTGAGGATGGTTCATATGTGAGGGTGAGGATGGTTTATATGTGAGGGTGAGGATGGTTCATATGTGAGAGTGAGGATGGTTTATATGTGAGGGTGAGGATGGTTCATATGTCCGGATGAGGATGGTTTATATGTGAGGGTGAGGATGGTTCATATGTGAGGGTGAGGATGGTTTATATGTGAGGGTGAGGATGGTTCATATGTGAGAGTGAGGATGGTTTATATGTCCGGATGAGGATGGTTTATATGTGAGGGTGAGGATGGTTCATATGTGAGGGTGAGGATGGTTTATATGTGAGGGTGAGGATGGTTCATATGTCCGGATGAGGATGGTTTATATGTGAGGGTGAGGATGGTTCATATGTGAGGGTGAGGATGGTTTGTATGTGAGGGTGAGGATGGTTCATATGTGAGGGTGAGGATGGTTTATATGTGAGGGTGAGGATGGTTCATATGTCCGGATGAGGATGGTTTATATGTGAGGGTGAGGATGGTTCATATGTGAGGGTGAGGATGGTTTATATGTGAGGGTGAGGATGGTTCATATGTGAGGGTGAGGATGGTTTATATGTGAGGGTGAGGATGGTTCATATGTGAGAGTGAGGATGGTTTATATGTGAGGGTGAGGATGGTTTATATGTGAGGGTGAGGATGGTTCATATGTCCGGATGAGGATGGTTTATATGTGAGGGTGAGGATGGTTCATATGTGAGGGTGAGGATGGTTTATATGTGAGGGTGAGGATGGTTCATATGTGAGGGTGAGGATGGTTTATATGTGAGGGTGAGGATGGTTCATATGTGAGAGTGAGGATGGTTTATATGTGAGGGTGAGGATGGTTTATATGTGAGGGTGAGGATGGTTCATATGTCCGGATGAGGATGGTTTATATGTGAGGGTGAGGATGGTTCATATGTGAGGGTGAGGATGGTTTATATGTGAGGGTGAGGATGGTTCATATGTGAGGGTGAGGATGGATCGTATGTGGTGGTTATAAGGTGGAGCAGCAGGCTTCATCTTTCATCCATGTGTTCCTCCACTGCAGAGCAAAGGTGTTTGTTAGCCCTACATTATTAATCACTTCCTATGTCCTTTCTCTGTCAATTCTATCTCTAGTGGAAATTCCTAATAATCTCTCAAAGGCTTCGTATTAGCACTTTTTTTGTACATTAAAACTTGATTCGGGTGGAAGTTGATCTTTTACACAGGTCTGAGATCAGTGTTGATGTTTCACATGTAAGGCTAAGATTTGGAGGAGGTGCAACTAACCTTGCCTTAGGGCATCTTTTTTTTACACATGTAATGAAAAGTTTTGAAAACTAAACATGGTTTAATTTGATAAATCCTAATATTAGGAAGAAAACAGAATCATGTCATGTTGGGGGGGCTTTGTGACCTCGTGAGCTTTGGCAGGTGGCCCTCTGGTTCTGAACACAAGGACTTGGGCAGTGGGATTGAAGAGGTGCCTCTGAATGCAAATGTGAATGATGGAAGGGGGTGTGTGTCTCCTCTATAAGGGGCCGCTATGTAGCACTGACCTATAGAATGATGGAGGCAAGGCAGCGTATAATGAAGGTGATACTCTTTAATTTCCATTATTTCCGTGACCTTGCTGCGTGTCGGTCTGTGAAAGCAATCACGTGTGTGTTGGCATGCGTGCGTGCGTGTGTGTGTGTGTGTGTGTGTGTGTGTGTGTGTGTGTGTGTGTGTGTGTGTGTGTGTGCGTGCAGTCCGTGCCATCCTGTGGGTATTAGGGGAGGTGAATAGAGAGTGTGTGCTCTTCTCTCCTGTTCTCCTCTCACAATTACAACAGCCATTAATTACGGATCCTTTCCCGGACGAGCGGAGCCAAGGAGATGGCTGAAAGGGTGAGGGAGAGAAAGAGAAAAAGAGAAAGACAGAATGAAAAAGGAGTTGGAGGGACAATGAGAGAGCACCGACTGCCATGTGGAGAAGGAGAGTGTGTAGTCTGAAGAGGTTGTCATGGCAAAGAGCCCGGTTGTTTTCAGCTGTCTGTTTGCCTACAGAGGCGCAGGGTTTTAATTCCCTCTTCATTAATGCAGGTTGCTGTCCTGCACGGCAGCAGGGAGTTGGGGCCTCTCATGGTTGTTTTCCCATGATTAGCCCTAATGGTAACGCTGGCAATAAGAGGGAACTTGTTGGGCTCTTCAGTCCTGGAGCAGAGCTGCAGATCTGAGTTCGTGTTTGAAGGTGAACGCTGGCTGACACACGGTGGGAAAGGCCTGTTCTGTCTGGCGTGGTTCATTCCCCAGGAGGCACAGTGTGATAGGGAGGCTGGATGGCCTCTCACATGCAGAGGGAAATTGTTATAATCATCCTCATAAGTGAGAGAAAAACTTACACTTCCAGCTCACCAGCTCAGCACACGCTCACACACATCCGCACGCCCACACACTCTAAAAGAAAGTACCCACGTTCCTGGGGCCAGATGAGAATTTGCCTTTCAAGCAAGCCCTTTCAAATGGGCTTTGTATATTTCATGACGTGTTCGATCATATCTCTTAAGGGACATTTTTTCCTTATTTGCTGAGCTGCTTCAGAGCGTTAACAGCCTCCATTACCACCGCAAAACTAGGCCATTAACTTGTGCTTTGTTATCAACCCCTGGTCTGCTGACTCTTCAAAACATCTGCTGGTATCAGAAGTGGGATCATTGTAGGGGAAGTGAATTATGTGGGTAGTCTGACATGCTGGAAGTACCACTTCCTATCTGTTATTAAAGCATTCCACATTAAAAACTGCCATGATCACTTGATACGGCCATTTAGGGGTGTGGGTGGCAAAAAAAAGGAATGTGCACCCCCCCCCCACACACACCCACCCACCATAACATATCTTTTTTTTTGCATATTGCCCTTTTGGTGAGCTTTATTACTCTTCCAAATACAGTATCAGCTTCCCAAATGACAGGCCATTCTCTATGTAGAGGGTTATTTTGAGCAGGGAACAGCCGTCAAACTCCGTGGCTTAAGGGAGTTTCCCCACAAACGTCTCAGAGTGGTGTCCCAAATCCCCGAGGCATGTCTCATTAGTTAGGTGTCATCACCCTCAATTCAGAAAGCAAATCCAGCACTTTGCTGTTCATTAACAAACCCGCTGTGTCAAACAGTCCCCTGTACCCATAACACAGTAGCTAAAGTGAACACAAAAAAGCAGTGGAAGCAAAGGCCCAGCAAATACAATCAGTGTGTCTGTTATTAACAGGTGCTTATGTAGTTTGTCGTTGGCACGCCACAATCTCAGGAGGTGCCGGAAAATCTGCTACATATGAGGAGATGTCTGCTTCTCAGAGCCAATAGGACGAGGAGCCGTGTTTCAGGAGCATGTCTAAAGTGGGGGCGGGGGAAGGGCATGCCTCTTTAATGACCCGTGACCCATGCTTGTTCCAGACATGCAAATTAAGCCATCTGAGAGTGCCCTTAACCTGTGGCAGAGATCTAAAAAAAATATATAAGCAGTTTTATTTTTATTTCCTCTGCCAGGGAGAAAAGACACAGGATGTAAATGATGATGCACATTAGAAAGTCTAATGTGGGATTCGAGTGTTCCAGATAATTGAGAACAGCGTCAGTGTCTGGAATGGGCTTTCTGTCGACTGTTCCAGAGCTTTGGGAATGGGAGCAGTGCCTGGAATGGGTCGTCCAGCGACTGTTCAGGAGCATCAGGAATGGGGTCAGTGCCTGGAATCATTTCTCTGACATGCATCCTCTGGAAACGAGTGGGCCAACAAGTGTTTGAAAGTCATAACCCCTGACAGGGGGTGGGCCTTTCTTAAGAACAGAGGACACTAGGGTACAGTTGTCTCACTGCAACTCACTTGCTGGTGTTTTTGCGACAAGGCTACGCATAGGCACAAGGCACCAGCACATATTCAATTAAAAAGGATATTTATTCCAGCCAGAGTGTTATATCAGTGCATGATGAAGATGAGCCAGTTTCAGCTGTGACAGCGAAAACAGAGGAGGGCTCAGTATCCAAGCCCGTAAGCTTTCACTGCGATGGTGAAAGTCATGTGACGTGATAACAGATATTACAGCTGAGCTGTTCTTCCGGCAGTGCCGTTTAAACTACCCTTCTCTCACTAATGCAAGTAATGCTCTCACAAAATGTTAGTACACCAGGTGTGATGCAATACCAACATGATTTCACAATCTCAAAAGGCTGTTTTTTTTTCCCTCATAATCCACTGACATTAAAAAGCAAAACAAACCATAACCTGTCAGAGCAAAACTTCACATTTGAGTTTTGTTGTAGTGCAGCTCCAGTACAGAGCGTCTTTCAGCTAACAAAAGCACCACTAGGGGGAATTTCTGAAAAGGTTAAAACAAATGAAGGAGGGAATTAGGGCAGCCATGGGTCAGTGCAAATCTGTGTAAGCCGCGGTACATCAGTGTCTTCCTCCGCAGGGATCACAGTCGCTAATGTTCCATCATAATCCTCTTCCTCTTATCGTCTCCTCCATTCCACACTGGAAGGACCGAGGCCTTGTCAGTGAGAGGAAATTGCTGGGCAAAAAATGTGACCATAAAATACATTAAGTGACACACACACACATACACACACAAACACACACAAGCGCACACATATACACACACATACACACACACACATACACACACACACAAGCACACACACACACACTTTCCCCTGTATCGCCTACTCCCTCTGGCATTGAAGATGCTATTTAATGATTTTTTTTTTTTTAATCAAAGCAAACACACACACAGTGTGTATTCCTGAGAACAACAGAACTGTCTTTCCATGGACCCGAGCTGCTCTCCCTTGTTGTGGTCATGTTGGTTTAATGGGTAAATGCTGGCTTTCCTGTTTCAGGACATTTAGATGTGCTAGAGATAAGAATATCACGAGATGGGCGCCAGAGGGTTAGCAGAGGACTGCACAAGATCAGAGTGTGTGTGAGACAGAGAGAGACGGAGGGATGGAGAGAGATGGAGAGAAATGGAAAGAGACAGGGAGAGACAGGGAGAGATGGAGAGAAATGGAGAGAGACAGGGAGAGACGGAGAGAGATGGAGAGAGACAGGGAGAGACAGAGAGAGACGGGGAGAGACGGTGAGAGACAGAGAGAGACGGGGAGAGACAGGGAGAGACGGGGAGAGAGAGACGGGGAGAGACGGGGAGAGACGGTGAGAGACAGGGAGAGACGGGGAGAGACAGAGAGAGACGGAGAGAGACGGAGAGAGACAGGGAGAGACAGGGAGAGACAGAGAGAGACGGTGAGAGACAGAGAGAGACGGGGAGAGACAGAGAGAGATGGGGAGAGACGGTGAGAGACAGGGAGAGAGAGAGAGAAATGAAGAGAGGTGGAGAGAGACAGGGAGAGACGGAGAGACAGGGAGAGACAGGGGGAAATGGAGAGACAGAGAGAGACAGAGAGAAATGGAGAGAGGTGGAGAGAGACAGGGAGAGACAGTGAGAGATGGAGAGAGACGGAGGAAGGAGGAAGTCACAGGAAAGC
>NC_137509.1:7770000-7775000 GCF_041902795.1 Electrophorus electricus
TGTATGTGATGCGGTGTGTTGAAGGTGGTGTGGGCAGTTTTGCAGGGATCAAGAGTAACAACACCTTTCTTGCTAAAGGCTGCACACTTTGTGATGTTGCCACTACTCTGCCCAGAGACACTGATGTTCTGCTGCAGCAGCATTTAGCTGCATAACTCTCTGAAACCAAACATTAACATTAGTATTGTATGACTGTGAAATAGACATAAAATAATAAATATTGTGTTGCACAGGTCACTGGAATACAGTACCAGGGAGATGATAGCATTTCATACTTGCACATATTCATAGCGCACTTGTTTCATACTGTCAGAGCTGCACCGAACACGACACCCTGTATAGCTGCCTGTATACTTGACGTCTTTTCAGGAGACGGCCCAGTGCAGATATGATCACCGAATGGATGTTGCTGAACGTGTTGTCTGCAGTGATGTGCTATTATAGTTGTCGTAAACATATGTTATTGTCTGCTCTGAGCATGGTTACGATGTCTCTCCTGCTCTGGGGCAAACTGTCATCTTCTTCATCCAGCATGGGGTAGCCTAGACGTTCTGCAAAAGCATGATGTGAATGGTTTTTCAGCATGAAATAAAATGTTTCTGTAAGTGGCTCTAACTGCTGATATGAGTCTACAGTACAGCAACGCAGTGATGTACACAATTCAGTTCTGTCAGTTAAGTCGTACAGTAGTACCCTCTTCCCTGACTCTCTGCCCAGCCTCCCAAAACTTAACCCATGGTTGATCACACGGTTAAAGTGGCCCAGACTTCATCCGTGATAGTTGCTCATCCTCTTTATCAGTATTGGCTGCTATCATTGTGCAAACCAAGATATGTTACCAGTGGCATCTTTAAAGGGCACAGGCTCTGATTTCTAAAGATTTGTAAAAAATAGCCAGTGTTTTCACCTGTGCAGACTGGGTTTGGGTAATTGGTATATGGGTGTGGCATTTGCATGGCAGTGTTTTGCAAAAGAAGCAGGGTTTTCAGTTGTGATTTATGAGTGTAATGTTTTAGAATTGCCAAATGAGTGGAAGGCAGAGAATGTGCTTATGGTTTAGTGTAGTGTAGTAGGCAACGTGATTTAATTTTACTAATGTCACGGAACGTTCGCCTCCCGCGAGGCACGTGGTTTGGCCAGCCACGTGCAGGGGGAGGACTTTCGTTTGTGGCCACGCCTGCGCACACCTGTACTTCGTTTAGTCTGTGTGTATTTAAACTCTCGTCAGGGTGTGCAGCGTTGTTGGTCATTGTTGACGTAACGTGTTATTGATGGTGAGGTTAAATGTTATACTCATCGTTGTTAGATGTGTACGTGTTTATCGTGTTCGTTTAACGTTAATCGTCTCATGTTCTTTATTTGTAAACACGTGTGAGTGCCATTGTCTTTAAGTGTTAATAAACGTTTGTCCCCGTCTTTGGAGCCTGTGCGTCCTGCCCCTCGCCCTTCAGCCCTTGGGCCACCACGCTTTACGTCTAAACTGTGCTAGAAACTATAACTCTTCACAGGATTTAGGAATGGAGAGTATGGTGACAGGTGAAGTGCAACAAATCATGGGTATTAAATGCATACCTCAGCAACCCGTGGAAACGTATGTTCTCCCAGATGACAACAAACCTGGATTGCTCTAGTCCAATCCCCTAGTGATTGAGAATAAGTACGTTGTGTAGTTTGTAGAGGAAGGTGATGATGTGGGCAGTGTTGTAGGGACCATGAGTGGCATGATGATGAATGACACCATTCTGGCTATTGGCTGCACACATCTTGATGTTGCCCCTATGCTGCCCAGCTCTGACAATAGTACTTGCTAGGGGGCAGTAGCTCATTGGTTAAGGTACTCAATTGTAATTGGTAGGTTGTCAGTTCAAGCCCCACCGCTGTCAAGTTGCCACTGTTGGGCCCTAGAGCAAGACCCTTAACTGCTCAAGTTGTATTTATTCATAACTGTAAGTCAATTAGGATAAATGCGTCAGATAAATGCCATAAATGTTACTACTTGAGAGTGTAGTAGAGTGTAGTGGCTCAGATTAGGCTGGACCCTCTTCCTGAAACACAACCAAAGGCTGACCATATGGTCAACTAAAGTGGCCCAGATTTCATATGTGATGGTTGCTCTTCCTCATCCTGTCTCTCCAATATTGGTCTCCATTGATTTCCAAACCAAGATATCTAACCTACATGAGTTAGTGGTTTCAGGAGTTGTGTCACAAGTCCCAGTTTTTATGTCTTAGCAATTGGAAAAGAACTGTAGTAACTGAACTTTAGGATCCCCTGGCAGGGCAAAGTTATTTTCATTATAACACAAGCCTGTGCTAATTTAATTTATGCAGCAACGGTCTATGTACACTCTACTATTTATACATCATTATTAACATGGCTACAAGCAATAGAAAGTAGCATGGAGATGGATGGATGGATGGATGGATGGATGGATGGATGGATGTATGGATGGATGGACAGGGAGTGAGAGAGTGAGAAAAAGACATACAAGGATTTTGCTTAGTAGATCGTTTAAATTGCCCCCATATTTCATCAAAGTAGAAAATATCAATTAGGGGTAGAGCCATGTGCAGACCCAGTGACCCTGACAACTATGACCTTACAAATGGATTACCCACATAAAGACCCACAGAACGACATGGAACTACCCATCAAAAGAATTTGCCGTCCATGTAGAATTGTATAACTTTGTTTACAGTGATTGTGAAATCTGTATTTGGGGTCAAAACCTTTTATGAACGAATGAGGTTATATTTATATAGCACTTTTCAAAGAACCCAAGGTCGTTTCACAACTACCACACAGCTTTTTACATCCAGTCACACACCAGTAAAAAGTATAAATGGAGTCGTTTGCAGAGGTGGAGCAGAGGAGCTTTGATTGGCTGCTCCTTTCTCATGCATGAAAAAAATATTAAAACTAATTGAACTCAGATCCATGTATGCTTCTTAGCTTTTATTTGATAATATGTGATGAGTTCTCGGTGTAGCTGCATTGTGTAAAACTGATCAATGGTTTGCCCATTCATGGTTAAAGGGTTGAATTCTCCAAGCCAGCAATTCTGATAAAATACTAGAGGATTTGGACAGCCACTGCTGATGAAGCATCATTCATTTTGTGCATGCCATGGCATGGCACTCTTGAAATGGAACAGTTCTAATTTAAACGCAAGTAGAGGATATGCAATTAAAATAAAACAAGAGCATATAATGCACCTGATAAAATACAAAAAATAAAGTTGACAGTGAGTGTGGCTGCAGTATCATTCAGCTTTTGTGTGTTTGTGTGTTATGGGGAGAGAGAGCAGATATTAGTTGTAAGCTATTGTATCTAGGCAGTCTGCAGCATTACCCTTTAGCTAGCTACTTCTCAGCACAGCCCGGTAGCTGTTTTAAGTATCAAAGTGAAAACATGAGAACAGAAATACTACTCAGCTGTCATCTCTGATCAGAAAATAAAATGTTAACACGAATAATATCTGTACAGGGTGTCTGACTGGCAAGTGGAATGAACCACTGCCCCAGAATACTGGCAAAACCCTTTACTGACCCTATTAAGAACTAATTTAATTATTAGATTTGTGCAGTAATAGAAGAGTTTGCTGCATATCAAAACATACAGGACATCTCAAATCGAAATTAAAGATTATATATTTTCATGCATTTCATGGGTGCATAATTGTAATGAGCTCCCTGTAATTTGTACATAGTTTCTTGTCTCCAAATGATTAGTATTTTAATCTGTGATTATTCTTTTAACATTACGGGCAGAATAATTATGGAAATATTACATTATATATAATATGTTATGTACTATATATTTGTGTGGAAATCGACAAAAGTGCTTTTTATTCTTCGTGACTGACATCAAATGGTGGCTAATGGTAAGGAGGAATTTGAGAAATTCACTGAGATACAGAACTGTGTGAGTCTGAGAGGTTAGGTAGACGTCACCTGCAAAGACTCTTAGGAGATAAGAAGTTATTTGGTAAGTCATGAGATCCCCACATTTAAATATAAGGCCCATTTATAAGAACTAAGGGAAATTTTTCATTCAAAATTTTTGAATTTTGTTTCTCTTTTTATAAATCCTCCTCTCTGACAGGTGCTCTTCACGCTGCAACATATACACCCAGCACTTTGTTCTATATTTATTTTAATGAGGAGACATTTGTAGCAAAGCAGTTTGATTACATGCATCCAAAATTAATGCTCTCTCTAAAAAAAAACAAAAAAACAGAAATTTACTAGCAAAATGAATCACTTCATTACTGCTGTACTGAGTGAACCCTGAAACCTGCAACTCATTTAATTATTTTGGAGTTTCATAGTTGGTTTAATATTAATCATTTAAGCAATTCAGTACTCCTGTTTGTCAAAACAGTTTCTAGGAACCCTGTCTGAAGGCATAGACACACAAATTAGGAAAAAGAAGTGTACCAGATGGAAGGGATAACAGGGCTGGCCGAGACTTAGGGTCTGTGAGCTCAGGGCCTTTGGGGCTTTGGCTGTTGGGTTTGATTGCAACTGCTGGCTACTGTCGTTGTGCCCTTGATCAAGGCCCCTAACCCCAAGTTACTGGGATGCTGTCTCTGTTGGCAAATCCAAGTTCTGTTGGATAAATAATAATAAACATCAATTATTTGGAAATTTCTCTATCTCTCTCTTTCAAATGTAGGGATATATATAATCAGGAAATTGTGCACTAATTAAAACTAATGGGGGAAATGGAAATGAAGTATTATAAGTAATATGAAAATGACTGAATTAAATACATTGGAAAATATTGCATAAAAATATTGATCTACTGTACATAGTGCAATCCAAATTCTGCACACACATCTTAAAAAAAATAAAAATAAAAAACGCTTATGTGAAGCGAAGAAACATGCCATGGAAGCAGCTGCCACAGGGGCCCCCAGGCAGGGAAGCAGGGACTCATTCCAGAGCTCTTCATTTGTGTCTGGATCTGACTGGGTGGTTAATAAAGGAGAAAGTCAA
>NC_137509.1:7780000-7900000 GCF_041902795.1 Electrophorus electricus
TGTGTGTGTGTGTGTGTGTGTGTGTGTGTGTGTGTGTGTGTGTGTGTGTGTGTGTGTTTGTGTGTGTGTGTGTGCATGTGTGTAGGGTTTCTCAGTACAGGAGACCAATCTGCTAAAGGGAACTATGGGCTGTTGGACCAGATCCAGGCCCTGCGCTGGCTGAACGAGAACATTGGCCATTTTGGGGGTGATCCAGAGCGCATCACCATCTTTGGCTCAGGCGCAGGGGCCACCTGCATAAACCTTCTCATCCTCTCCCACCATTCAGAAGGTAAGACACACTAACACATGTGACTTTAGTCCAGCAGGTACTGTGCTTTGGAATAATGTTATATGTGTGTGCTTGGGTTGGTCTCAAACCTTTAACATCTAACTATTTGTTTGTACCCACTCACAGCCAATATGCTCAGTGTGATAGCTGTGTGTGTGTGTGTGTGTGTGTGTGTGTGTGTGTGTGTGTGTGTGAAATGTATAATTTCGTGTACCCTTTCAGACTCACATCATCTCTCTGTCACTACTGTCTAACTCTTTTCTCCATTGTCAAAAATCCCTCCATCTTCATCCAACCATCCTCATCCTCATTGTCATCCTCACCTAACACCAGCAGTCCAGCCTGGACCTGTCAGTCAGAGCAGGTAAGCCATGACAACCACTGTCCCTGGAGACGCCAGTCATGTCAGCTTGGCTTCCATCAATGGCATGTCTGAAGTCAATATGGAAAACACACAGCTGTAATGTGATTCAGGAAAAGGACACATACATGTAGAGAGGACAGCAGAAACCACTGACACACACACTAGCATAGTGTTCTCCACCAAACACCAACCAAACCCAAATGTAGTGTTCTCCACCAAACACCAACCAAACCCAAATATAGTGTTCTCCACCAAACACCAACCAAACCAAAATATAGTGTTCTCCATCAAACACAAACCAAACCCAAATGTAGTGTTCTCCATCAAACACCAACCAAACCCAAATGTAGTGTTCTCCATCAAACACCAACCAAACCTAAATGTAGTGTTCTCCATCAAACACCAACCAAACCCAAACACTTGTATGTTCTGTTGTTCCTATTGATAGTGTGGGCGTTTTCTGAATTTTCTCCTCCATTTATACTGGTTTATATTTAGCTTGACAGTTATTTTCCTGATCCATCCAACCAGAGGATATTAAAATATTGTTTGCTGGAGAATATTGTGTTTCACAGGGCTGGTGTGCTGTAGGCTTAAGTGCAGATGACTGAAATAAACAGACAAGCAGTAGTGGTAGAAATTGTATTATGTATTGATTGAGTAGAGCAAAGGTATATTAAAATGAGAATAAAATATTGATTAGTTGAGAGATTTGTTTATAAATCCATTCTAAACCTGTGTGTCCTGTTTTACTCTCTCTAGGGGAACCAAAAGTCACAGTAGTAGAAAAACATGATGATGTTTAACTCTATGGAGATATTTGGCTGCTTCTCAGGAGGATAGTGTGTTTATGAAAAACAGCTTTAGCCATGGCTTTTGTAAAAAAAAAAGAAGATCTGTTTGGTTCCTAAGGTTAATGTCAGGGCTACAACGAGGTGAAGTAGCCATAGGCATATTAAACAGTGATAATTCAGTGGAACATTCTCATTAGTGCAAAATAGAAATATGTTTTAACTGTGTGTGCATGTCAGGAATAGAATAATCCTGAGCACGGGGCAAGTTTGCAGTGACCAAGATACAGTAGAGAGAGAAAAACCGAGTGAGGGAGAGGGAGAGAGTGCAAGAGAGAGAAAGAGAAAGGAAGACAGAGTTTGTGAGAGAGAGAGAGAGAGAGAGTGAGAAGGGAGTAATATCTGTGCTAGGCTTGCATTGGTAAAAGTGTTTGCAGAATGTGTTATTGGCTAAGAGAGGCTGAGTTAAAGAGGTGAGGAGGCTGACGGGGCCAGAAGCAGTGGTGTTGTAAGACTCGCTTCCAGAGGGGTGTGGCTGAAGGGGAGGTGATGAGGGGGAGCAGGAGATGACAAGAAGAGATGCTGACGCCTGATTAACAGCTATAATCACTGCACTCACTCACACAGCTTCAACTGTACTATCAGTTAGAACTTAAAGACTAAAATCCTCCACCAAAAACTCCTAGTTCTTCATTAACAAGCAACTGCAATACACTGAGCTTGGCTGACATATCTATAATTACTCCAACGAAGATGAAAAATAAACATAAAAATATGGGCACTCATAGGAAAGACTTTCAGTATCTCAACTCCTTCATTTACAAAAACAATGTGATGTATTTAAATGAATATTTCATAATGCTTCATCACCCACAGAATGCAGATCTGGGACAGGTGCCATGTTTCTTGAGAACCCAAATCTCAGCAGTGCTAACAGCTTTGCACAAAGCCCAAAACCCAAATCCCAAAGCCATTCCCAGTAGAACAGCGAATATGCTCTGTGTTTCCAGCCACACAGAAAAGCAGCTGTACTTGTGATTCTTGTGTTTGAAGCAGGACAGTGGGAAAGGTGTGATCTGTGATTCCCACTGACATACTGCCAGGGAAGCACAGTGGCTTATTTATGATGAATGTGTTGGTTATGACTTCTCATGGGTCTTTATCACTCCATGCACCTCTCCCCACTCCATACACACATTTATTTTGTTATATAAGTAATAATAATAATAACAATAATAATAATAACAACAACAATAAGAAGAATATATTCAGTGGGGGTTAAAAATACAATTAAAAGGACTCAACAATTTGAACTGCTCACTGATTTAAAGTAAAGTGAATGTGCAACACTAATAACAAACTCTGTATTCAGGAAACTCTTTGTGGACATCTCGTAATACACCAAAGCAAAGTGTTCCGAACTGATGGGTTCTGCATGCCCTATAACAGGACAGTGATGTTGACTAACTGATCATCTCAATCTCAACTCCTGAGACTGTGACTCCTGTGCTCTATGTGGTCTTCCGCAGGCCTCTTTCAGAGGGCCATTGCCCAGAGCGGCTCTGCCATCTCCAGCTGGTCCATCAACTACCAACCCCTGAAGTACACCAGGATCCTGGCCCGCAAGGTGGGCTGTACATACGCGGAGACGGCCGACCTTGTGGACTGCCTGCGGAGGAAGAGCTTCCGGGAGCTGGTGGATCAGGACATCCAGCCTGCGCGTTACCACATCGCCTTTGGGCCTGTGGTGGATGGAGATGTGGTGCCGGATGACCCAGAGATCCTTATGCAGCAGGTGTTGTGGCTTCAGACACAGAAGGAATAGGCCTTTAAATACATCAACCCCTACACTGGGAATGTCACTTTATTCCACACACCTTGTAGTATATTGTAATATGTCCACTGCACACCTATTTTCTCACCTTTGTTGGGTGTTACTGTGAAGTTGCTATGGGTACAGCTATGTGTGAAATCAGTCAGCTAGCTAAGTAAACCAGCATACCCTATAAAACGGGTGGCTATTGGGAAGTAATATATATGTATTTAGAAATTATATTGTTTTTAAAAATCACAACCAGCCAAATGTCTAAATATAACATGGCAGACAACTTAGTTGGTATAAAGTTGAGCTTTACTGTACCTGTAGAACCTACAGCTCTCCTAATGCCAGGCAATAGTAGTAACCACTCTGTCCCAACATCAGTGGTGAGTTTAGCACTAACCACCCTCTGTCCCAACATCAGTGGTGAGTTTAGCACTAACCACCCTCTGTCCCAACATCAACAACATGGTGAGTTTCTGAGCACAGGAATACTGTTGGCTACATGGGTTTGCGTGGTGTGACCATCTTGGCCCAGTGACACTGATGATGTAATATGTAGTGTTGATGTAGAATGGTCCCCTATAGCCAAATATTACCTGTGTCTTGGTGATGCTGTATCCTCTTTTCATTTACACATGTGCTTGCACATTGTGAATGACAATAAATTGAATTGAATTGAGTTATCTGGTCAAATAGTCACATGTGGTCAGAAACAGACAAGTGATAGATGGGGGAGAGGGTGGTTGACAAGTATTCTGTGTACGATGACATGTTGGCCACAGTCTGTAGTTGTACACTATATATATATATATATATATATATATATATATATATATATATATATATATATATATATATATATATATATATATATATATAAGGAAGTGGCTGGCGGATGTAGTGTGTGCTTCATGGGTAACAGAACTATACTGTTTATTGTTTTCCCAGTTCCAGCTGAGCAGTGCTTGTTATAGCAGGGAGTCTGATTTTTAACAGAGCACTCTTATTAACGGTATAAGCTTATTCAAGACTATATATTGAATAATAACTATATATCAAGACAATAAGTGTCCAAACCAAACTGCACAGATGTAATTATTACACTCTTTTGGCATATAGTTCCAGGCCTTACATATGTCACCTCTGGGTAATATTTCAAGAACAAAAATCGTTTTAGCTCTAGTTTAACAGTCTTGATGGTAAAGGATATTTTTTTTACATTTTACATTTTTTACATTTTCTAAGGCAGCAGTTGTTTTATTTATTTATTTATATTTTATATTTCTATGGTTATAATTTTGTAAGCTCTAGTCCTATAACATGCACAACGTGTCCACTAGGGGGAGTTCCTGAATTATGACCTCTTGATTGGGGTGAATCAAGGGGAGGGGCTCAAGTTTGTGGATGATAGCGGCTCAGAGAGTGAAGAAGGAATTTCAGCAGCTGCATTTGATTACACTATCTCCAACTTTGTGGACAACCTCTATGGATACCCTGAAGGTAAGCATCACCAGGCGCTGGAGAACATTGTTAACGGACTTCCCTGTCACTCTTAAATGATCACATTATGGCTTTTCACAGATCAGCAGAACCAAAACATTCCGACAGTAAATATTGTTATTCTGCTACATCACACCCTCAGGCCATACTGTACTACCAACACAGTTGCACTTGCAACTTCTAAATCCTGCCACCAGAGGGCATTAGCAAACTATATTTTTATGTTTTGGCATGGTGATGCTTTTCAGTGTTGAGAATGTGTAATCCTCTCAGGCTTGATGTGGGCTCACAGTTGAGTCCATTTATATTAGAGGCCTTGAAACGTTCTGTTTCCAAATCATACTTATAGATGACATCTATCGATAACTGCACCAATTTTAAGATGCTTGTACATAGGCATAATGCTATTTATGTTTATGGCATTTAGCTGAAGCTTTTATCCAAATCAACTTACAATTATGACTGAAATGACTGAACTTAAGGATTAAGGGCCTGCTGATGTGCCCAACAGATTCAGCTGGGCAGTGGTGGGGTTTGAACTGCCAACCTCCTGAGTTTTAGTCAAGCACATGCACCAGTGTGCTACCACTGCCTATTCAGGGGGCTTGTCCTCTTTTCTTTTCTCTGCACTTCCTCTCACATTTCTCTAGGTAAAGACATCTTGAGGGAGACCATTAAATTTATGTACACCGACTGGGCAGATCGGGATAATGGAGAAATGCGCCGCAAGACCCTGCTGGCACTATTCACAGATCACCAGTGGGTGGCGCCAGCAGTGGCTACGGCCAAGCTGCATGCGGATTACCAGTCGCCCGTCTACTTCTACACGTTCTACCACCACTGCCAGACGGAGACGCGTCCGGAGTGGGCGGACGCGGCGCACGGTGACGAGATCCCCTACGTGTTCGGAGTACCCATGATCGGAGCCACCGACCTGTTCCCCTGCAACTTCTCCAAGAACGACGTCATGCTCAGTGCCGTGGTCATGACCTACTGGACCAACTTCGCCAAGACTGGGTATGTTTGTTTCTTAGCTGGTTACATTATCCTGAAGACCCGCTGCACCTAACAGCTATGACCACAACACCAATTACACTCGCATCGTCTTATTTAAAAGTCCATGGATCATAACGAGATGGCATCAACTGGCTCATTTGCTCATAACGAGATGGCATCAGCTAACTCATGATGAGATCGATTGTTTCAGTTTAATTAAAAATCACTGAGGCCTCGTTTCACTCGTTTGCAGGCTCACTACAAGCCTGTAGTGATAGATAGAAAATGAAGGTTATAAAATAAGAACTTTATACAATAATCCTGTAATGTGTGGTGGCCAGAGTGCTGCAGGACGCACAGACTTCCTCGACAGGGACGAACATTTATTAACATAAACGACAGCGGCACTCATGTATTACAAACGATAAAAATGAACAAGAAACGATTGACGTTAAACAAACACAGTACACAAGGGTACAGCTAACATAAACACGTTACATTTAGACATTACATCTACAATGACCAACGGCGCCGCACACCCTGACGTGAGTTTAAAAACACACAGACGAAACGAGGTGCAGGTGCGCGCAGGTGTGGTTACAAACGAAAGTCCTCCTACTGCATGTGGCTGGCCAAACCACGTGCCTCGCGGGAGGCGAGTCCAAAATGCTCATTATATAAAAACTTGGTAGATCATGTGTAAATACTAGATATATCACCAAGCGTCATGGAACAGTTAACCTCAGAAAAACAAATATTTTTATTTACTTTTAATTTGCATTACCATTATAACATTATTCAGATAAACAAAATAGTGTTACTGTCTCTTTTAATTACTGAAATATTTTACTGACCCCGTTTTCACAAATAAACAGCCAACAGCTTTCTCACCTTGTTAAAACTGACATGGTTGTTTACATTTCTTCAGATAATAATAATAATAATAATAATAATATTAGTAGTAGTGATAGTAGTAGTAATATGGTGATGCAGCATTATACAGTAGGTGCACTTTTGACATAATAAGCCTGAAATTCGCATTCAGAATAAACCAGCAATTCAAAGGGAAGTGCCTGTTACCAGCATCTTTTGTGGAATTTGCATGACAACCCTTTTTGTCTTCTTCAGGGATCCTAACTTGCCAGTTCCCCAAGACACTAAGTTCATCCACACCAAGCCCAACCGCTTCGAGGAGGTTATCTGGACCAAGTTCAACTCCAAGGACAAGCAGTACCTGCACATCGGCCTGAAGCCCCGCATCCGGGACAACTACCGTGCCAACAAGGTGGCCTTCTGGCTGGAGCTGGTCCCCCACCTCCACAACCTCCATGAGGAGCTGCTGAGCTCCACGACAACGCGCCTGCCACCAGGAACCACGCGACCCCCGCACTGGAAGGGCCCGGGGCCCCGCACCACCCGCCTACCCTACCCCACCTTCCCCCCAGACCTAGATCCCGAAGGCTCGGAGCGTCCTCGCTTCTCGCCCTTCCCGAGTGACACGCGTGACTACTCGACGGAGCTGAGCGTGACGGTGGCAGTGGGCGCCTCGCTCCTCTTCCTCAACATCCTGGCCTTCGCCGCGCTCTACTACAAGCGCGACAAGCGGCATGAGATGCGGCGGCACCGGCTATCCCCGCAGCGCGGCGTGCCTGCCAACGACTTGGCCCACAGCCAGGAGGAGGAGATCATGTCGCTGCAGATGAAGCACTCTGAACACGACGTGCACCACGACATGGAGCCGCTACGGCCGCACGACATCCTGCGGCCTGCCTGCCCGCCGGACTACACGCTGGCGCTGCGCCGAGCACCCGACGACGTCCCGCTGATGACGCCCAACACCATCACCATGATCCCCAGTACCATCACTGGCATGCAGCCCCTCCATGCCTTCAACACGTTCCCTACCACCACTGGCCACAACAACACCCTGCCCCACCAGCACTCCACCACCCGCGTATAGTACTGCCCTCTAGTGGGGAGGATGCGCTCCTACACACAGCCTCTTTTAATCTCCCTGTGCCCCCCTTTTGAACTCCTCTCTCTTACAGTACTTACACTTTCTGTTGAAAAGGTGCAACAGTGCCTCCTGGTGGTTCTCTCATAGACTCAAATGAACAGGTTGAATTAGACAGAAACGTGGAAGGCACCTTGGAAGTTTTTTTCAGACTATGCTGCGAGCCCAAGGGCTCGGACTGACAGTGAGATAATGTCCATAAATTGTTGCTTTGGGAGCCTTTTCCCACAGTCTCCTAAGTGGAACAGAGTGGTTCACTGGGGAGCAAGTGACACTGTTATGGCACATGGAGAGAGAGAAAGAGAGAGGATGATAGAGGAATTTTTCTAGATTTCTTTACTCCATTCTGTCTAGAATGAAAGACTGCAGTTATTGTGGCCTCATCTCTGTTCTCATCAGATCACTGATATCTTATCTCTCCTTAACTCTCTCCATTGTTCCATTATAGCAGTTTCATTGTCCAATCGTCTTGAGCCAATCCTCTGAGCACTGTCTGAAAATGCTCTGTGACCTTGTGTAACGCACAGTGGAGTCATTTTTATACAAAACATATGTGCAGTAAGCAGATGACACGTGACACTCCATGGACATGTTCCGTCTACCAGCAATCATGGTGCCAAGTACTGAGTTGTAGCCCTGCAACAAGATAGACGGTGTTAGACCACTGCGCCCTGGAACTGTAGGATGTTAAAAGAGCCAGCCGGCTCACTCTCCATTAGTTCTTTTGTTCTTTTTATTCATTTTTTGTTATTTATAGCCTGTGTATACAGAGAATGATATATATTGGAGGTTTGCTCGGTGGGATCTATGCATGAAACATTTTTCAAACAAGGAGGCACTCAGCGGTAGACTCACAGCACATATATAATGTATATGAAGCTTAAATGTTTGTGGGTTTTTTATTTTCCCGATTACAGTTCAAAATGGTGTCAAGGGTCAACTGTGTTTATCTACAGGTGCAACCATGCCCTTTAGACATCATCGCTGGGTGAACAAAATAGACCGTTAGAAAAGCTAGAAAAACTCCAGCCACTTCTTCTCTTTTTTAGGTGGGATGTAATTTTCTTTCTGAATATGTTCATTTATTGCTCTGGCAAGGTCCTTTCATTCTTTCATGTCAGTGCAGAATTATTGGTGCTACTGTTTCAGAGTTGTCGGCCCATGACCTTGGCAGTACTGTGTGTTGAGTGTACTAGTGGATTACCAGTGTGACATGCTTGTGGTCACCTCACGCTGAGGGCGTCAGCAGCAGCCTGGCCAGCTGTCTCGTGCTAAACAGATGTAGCCTACTGATCCCTCAGCTCGTGCAATTGGGCTCGGTCAAATAGTTTCTATAGTGTACTCACCTGTGTCGCAACAAGCTTTTCTTCATTTTCACTTTCTCCTGCTGTTTGCACATTTATTTCCTGAGCATGCTCATTCATGTTTGTGGCAGTTAGCTTGTGTGTGTGTGTGTGTGTGTGTGTGTGTGTGTGTGTGTGTGTGAACTGCATGCCATCAGTGCCTCAGTACGAGAACACTGCTAACTGAAAGAAAATTAGACAGAAAGAATGGGAAGAAAATGTCAGAAAAATGGTGAAATAAGTATCAGACTTCTGAAGTTGACCACATCAAATGCCTTTTGTCTTTGCTTTTGTTTTGTTTTGAAGACTCCCGCTAGATTTTCCCTCTTTCCTCACTTCCTCTCAGGATTCGACTCCACACAGCATGGTGGGAATCTTAGAGCAGAGAATGTAGCAAATCTTCTTTTTCTGCCTTTCAGAGCAACTTTCAGTGAAGCAGTTCCTAAAACATCAAACCCATAGTGTTGTGGCATAACCCCACACACACCATCACTATGGTCAAAGCATCAAACCCATAGTGTTGTGGCATAACCCCACACACACCATCACTATGGTCAAACCATCAAACCCATAGTGTTGTGGCATAACCCCACACACACCATCACTATGGTCAAACCATCAAACCCATAGTGTTGTGGCATAACCCCACACACACCATCACTATGGTCAAAGCATCAAACCCATAGTGTTGTGGCATAACCCCACACACACCATCACTATGGTCAAAGCATCAAACCCATAGTGTTGTGGCATAACCCCACACACACCATCACTATGGTCAAAGCATCAAACCCATAGTGTTGTGGCATAACCCCCCCCCACACACACACACACACATACTATCACTATGGTTAAAACATCAAACCCACAGTGGTTTGGTCTAAGACCACACACTCCTTCTGTATGGTTAAAAGAGGCAGAGCAGAGGGCCCAGTGAACTAAACACATTACAGATGGGTCATCAAACTTCAACAGGTGGCTGCTCCAACATGTCTGTGCAATCAAGGCAGACATCAAAGGACTGAAAGTCTTGGATTGAATTGGCCATCAGTTCAATTCAGGAGAGAAGCATGGTCAGCATGCTGCTATCACTTTGGTGCCTGCTGAGGGCAGGTGGCCAAGAGAGACAGGCACAGTATACACACACACACACAAAGGTGTGGGACAATATTTTATAAACATCCACTATATCCCTTCATTGCCTTGTCCCATCCGTTTATGTTCATGTTGCTGTCCTGTCCTGAGTTCTGTGAGAGTGCCAGGGTGTTGTGGCGGTGTCCTGTGTGCATGTCCATGTGTGGAAGAACTGCTGGATTGCTCCTGGAGCCTGACAAGCCTGCGTGCACACCCTAAAGGCAGCTGCAACATAGAGCACCGAAACAAATGGAAGGCTAATTGCCCAACAAGTGTACTGGACAACCTGTATGCTGGACCACGGAATCTCTGGTGGTGGATTAAAACTTGGAGGCACACAATATCACCACAACAAAAAGAGGACTTTATAAATAATGATTCAGAGTTTATGTGATTGGGCCAGCCTGCCCCAGTGATGACCGTTTGTGGTAGGAAACCTGTCTGAGAAGCATACCAGGAATGGGGAAGAGGTGCATACAAAGACAATATTTGAATTCTTTTTTCTGATTTGGTATGCTTGACCACTAGAGGGAGACACACTTACAGTAGAGATGTTTCCCCTTGACAAAAGACCAAGTTCTCAGAAGGCTTATGGTAAGCAAAGGTAATATACAGTAAAGAGGATTTAACTGTACATTTTTAAGTGTAAGATGAAACCAACAAAATATTTGTAAATATTCAGTTTCTTGTTTGTTTGTTTGTTTTCTGAGTGAATGAAATACTTGCGTTTGTGAGCAAGACAACAGGTGCAAGAAGTAAATTCAGCCACCAACAAATTTCAGCTTTCAAATCTTGTTTTCTGTGTCTTCATTCAGTTTAGGGCATTAAGGAGTAGTAATGCCATGATTCTGTGATATAGTTTGGTGCTCTTTTTCCCAAACACTAAACACTAAAATATTTATACTTGCACTTTTCTAGCGTATTATTAATCAGCATATTTAGTCCGGCCTCTCATCCAACCTCTTACTTTGTTATAAAGAATTCAAGTTGTTGTATGTCTGGAGGATGAGCCACTGTTTGTGTAACAGTGGTTAGTATAAAGGCCCATCTTGCTTGGATATCTCACTGTAGCATTTAACCTGAACTAAAGACATCATGGGAACTGTTGCTGGATGACCTGTGTGATTTAGGAAAGAGAATGTATTTGAGTATAAACCTGGTTAACTAAGGATTTTGATCATCCGAGACTCATTTGGAGACTTATTCTACACCCCAAGATTTCATCATATTATAACTGCCATTTTGCAGGATAGAGTACTTTATGTTTTTACTAAATGGGAGGATTCATGATTTGACTGTCGAACAATAAAAGAAGCACATTCTTAAAGTGCTTTAGGTGGAAAATTGCTTCACGTGATCAGATTTGCTGAGTGGCAGACTTGTGCCTGTTGTCTTGTTTTGGATTTTTCTTTGGGAATCAGAAACCCAAGACTTGAGATAAAGAAAACATGTTAATAATGGTTTTAAAAATAGATGATTATGAAAAAAAGAAAAAGAAAAATATATATAATTAAGGAGATATTTCTGTTTAATTTAGAAATAATTACACACTGTATGCTGTGACTGATCTGGGGAACATTAAATACATTCATAGTCCAATATTTGTTTCCTTACTGTCTGTAATCTCAGCAGAATGACACGGTGTGTGTCTGTAATCTCAAACTACCGCATAATGGCAGGGTGTATGTATGTGATCTCAAACTACCGCATAATGGCAGGGTGTGTGTATGTGATCTCAAACTACCGCATAATGGCAGGGTGTGTGTATGTGATCTCAAACTACCGCATAATGGCAGGGTGTGTGTATGTGATCTCAAACTACCGCATAATAGCAGGGTGTCTGTATGTGATCTCAAACTACCGCATAATGGCAGGGTGTGTGTATGTGATCTCAAATTCAAAAGAAGTTGGATCATGTAGCACAACATGACAAAACGTCATTGTTGTCATTCCTTCTCAGCACAGATGTTTCTCCAGGCCACAGTGCTACATCTGACATGAGACAGCAGCAGCACTGTGCAAATAACGAGTAAAGATAAAAACACAACGGTGCAATTGGACCATAAAAGTGTGAACAAACCACTGATGCCAACGAAAATACCCCAGAGAGCCAGGCCAAAACTGGGGGCAGACCCGTTCCTCTAAACAGCAGCCTTTACTTGGTAGTACATTACTTTTCCGGACTATGCAGCTTATTCGTACAGAGTTGGGAGACTGAAGTCCATCTCTGTATGTCAGCTGCAGACATTGAAGATTCTGTGAGTATGTTCTTACATTTTCTTCACATATTTACATACATGCATGCAGTAAACAGGTTGTGTCAGAAGTTGTTTATATATATATATATATATATATATGTGGAAACAACTTCAACATTCCTATCACAGGCTCCAGCTGTCTGTGCCCCTATTCTCAGACACGTTTGCGGAAGTATGGAAATTATTGCTATATTCAGAATTCAGTTTCTGATCTGTTGACTGTCAGAATGCATGTGTTTAGATAAAATCATCCACTTCGAGAACTCAGCCTTCCAATTCCACAGAATTGTAAAAACACTTAATTTCTTCTTAGATGGTTCCAAACTGAGCCCCGTGTTTGTAATGGTGAGTAATGATCCTGTATCAGTTGATTCTCTTGTAACCAACCCTGGTTCTAGATGGCTTGGGCTGGAGGAGGCATGACAGGTGGGCATGTTGATAGTCAGGTCTTGATTCGAGGATGATACCAATCCTCCAGTTAAAAAGGTCCATGGGACTTGCAGCTGACACTGATGACAAATGATGACAGCAGAACTAATGTTACTGGCTTAAATTAAAATATAAAGGTAAAGAAATTAAATATGCATGCATCTTCAAATGCATATGGAACACAAAAGAAATAAAGAATGCAATTTGAGTCCAAGAGGAATTTTTAATTTATGTTCTGATAGCTGTATACCATCTTAAGCTCTGAACAGTATATTCTGGGACTGGAACATGCTTGTTCCCTTAAATGTATATGCTCTCTCTACTTTAAATAAAATGTCACAATGTACACAGAAAACTCAATACAATGCTCTTACAACAACAAAAAAAAAAAAAAAAAAAAAAAGTTTACATATAACCTATTAAAACCTCTTCAAAGAAAAGCATGTGAGAAAACCCTGCAGTATCGTACTTGCGTATGTACAGGAAAATTAAATCCCACACTATAACGCACACATCAAAGTCAAAACTAAATTGCAGCCAGTAGTCCCCAGCTCACCCGCCCGTATCGCCACGGTTAACACTAATCCCCAGTTCCCTATAACTGCCACCTACTGTTGTCAAGCGCCGCCGACACTTAAACGCCAAGAGTGCTACCGATAACTAACACGTTAGGAGCCATTAAAACTGCAATGTCATTCCATCCATACAGGAAGTAAAAAACTGGAGAGAGGAAAAACAGTGGCTTGCTCTAACGCACCGCAGGCTCAATCCTGTAAAACACCACCACAAATGTATTAAACAGGATACAGTTCCTCCTAAACCCATAACACTGCCGACCCGGACGTTACATCCTCTGCTACAGTCGGTCTGTCTTCCATCACCTGAAGCTAAACAAGCAGCCACAATACATGAATGGAGCGCTTCAAAACTAATACCGCGTTATAACTCAGGTGGTGGATGCGCTTTCCACATACCGTGACTCGTACTTCAGCACTGAAATGTGCTGCATCCCCAAGGTAATGTCCTTTATAAAATTAAAGACGTAATTACTCTTAAGCACGTAGAAGCATTAAAACGCAGCGCAAGCCAACGGTTATAAACGAAATCGAACATACACTTCCGTTAAGACACAGCAGCGGTTAAATCCCTAGCGCAGCAACAATTCTACAGCCTCAGCCAGTTTGAAAAGTTAAAATCCAGGCATTAAAATGTTGGGCATCGCAAACCAAACAGAGGACATACGCTGCGCTCATACAGATGAGACCAAACGCGAGTTAAATACCTCTCGTTAGATTCCCAGTCATGCGGAGGCGGAAACCTTAAAGGGACACAGCACACCAAACGCTCCTACCCGCCACACATCTTAAGAACATTAAGTACATTCTGTTGGATGTTTGTGTTGATTTCAATGATGACACACAGACTGAAGTAATAACCAGGTAGACATGTTTGCTTTTAGAGGGAAATGTAGATATTTATTAGAAGTGATGCTACAAGCTTGAAAACTGATTCCCTTTTCCCATTCGGGAGAGAAGGACCAGAGTTTTGTCTAATGTTGTCTGGTATCAACTTCTGGGAATCAAAGAAATGCAATGTACACAGAGAAATAAAGCTTATGAACTGAATCCCCACCATGGTCATAAAATAGAATAATGACCAAAAGGAAACAAGAATCATGAAATCATCAATCGTATAAATATAATAGATAATAACTCAAATGAGCTAAGCTTACATATCCTGAGTTCTAACAGCTATAGAGGCACTTTGTAATGAGTAATTAACATGCCATGAGCTAAGCTTATGCAGCCTACATTCTGAACAACCTAAGGAAACACTTGCAAACAAATGTTACTTTAAAATAATGATTACACAATTGCTCAAATAAAGGCTTATATGGTAAGAATAAAGTATAAGGAAATATTGAAAGTGTTGGTAAAACAACTAATGGCAGATTTAATGTTGACAAAGCACACAATTTTCATCTAGATGAATGTAATGAATGTCCACTTTACACTGGAGACATTAGAGCGCACTGTTCACTATTTTTGTTACTGAATCATATGTGGAAGCACACATAACTGCATTTATGTTTCATATACTACTGTTTATTGTAATGGAATATAATAAAACTTACTAAGAGTTTGTTTCAGGAAAAAACATTTGAAGTGGCTGTAGGGAGCAAAACTGCTAATCGAATTAGGGAAAGATATTTACATGATTTAGGCATCGTGTTTTCGATTCCATTCTTTATGGTTTCAGCCTGTTGTTCATTACAGTGTATCTGCAATCTTGCTGTTGATTTTTGAACAACAGCATGGTCTGTCTATGCACATTAAGTTCTGCATGATGAATTTCCCTTTACATATTTTCAGAGGTCAGTTTTTATGATGAGGTTTTAAATATGCTGAACAAGTTCTTATGCTCACATTTTAATTTATTCTGAGATTATTAAATACAGTAGCAGGCTCATAATAAAAGAACCCCAGGAGTGTTTACTTGACCAAAAAAGACTCCTTCAAACTGTCCTCTGCCTGCTGCTTTGTGATGTTTCTCCATGCCTGGGGAATATCTGCAGGTTTTGCATTGTACTCCTTAGCAAACTGGTCATTGAATTTTGCCATGACATATTTCCAGTAGTTTGAAGCTTGTATGCTGGAATCTGCAGAAATATGCCAGTTTGGATATGTTTCCCTGTATTTCTTATAAGGGTGCCACTTGCCATCAGTATCTGTACACTTGAACTGTGTTTCACTGTTCACAAGTGTGGAACAGATGTTAGTTACTAATTTCTTAGAGTTGTCAAACCTGCAACATCCAAGTCCTTCAGGTCTATGTATTGAGGCACAGTGATCTTTGTGTGCCTCCCCTCCTGCCTCACAAGGTGCCTTGCAGAATGGACACTGTACCCCACAGCCAAAGACACGCCTGAACAACTCATTCTGCGGTTTGACTCTCAGTTTTCTCAGTTTGCTCTGAATGTCTCCATGCTTCAACTTTGCCTTTAGTGATTCCTCCATTTCTTCCACAGATTTTCTTAGCCAGTGAACAAATGATTCTGTATTTGCCCTGCTGAAAACTGTGACTGTTTCCAGTGCATCTTTGGGAATAATGAGCTTCTGTCCAAGATTAACACAGATATTACTGATGAATCCTTTCGTTCCATTTTCAGTTGTGTCATTTTGTGCCATTGTGATGGCCTGAATTATCTCCTTGGTGATTCCTTTGAGGTGATGTTCCTCTAACTCAAGCATTTTGCTTCCCTTTGAGAGCTGTTTGGTAATTTGATCCTGTATCCACTCCTTGACAAAGCGTTCATATGAGCAAATATATTTCACATAATTTTCAAAATTGCTCTCAGTGAGAAGCTGTTTTAAGACTGAGTACTGAAAAAAGGCTCGAGTGCTGAACTGAAGAGCATTCTGTCCTTGTAGCATCACATCAACAATGTCTGTCCCCAAGGAGTTGGAGATGTAGGCTTCCACTGCAGGACTCAAGCAGAGGTTTGTGAATGCTTCAGCTTTCCTCTGACACTGATCACAATCATTGAACAGGTCTTTGAAATCAGTGCAGTATTTGTGTTTGAACTGTTCAAGACATCTGCGAGGGTCATTATCTTTTATGTACGAATCATGCATTTCCATGAATTTTCTTGCAGCAAAGCCACAAATGTGTAGCTTTAAATCAAGCTCAAAGTTCTGAGTAAACCCAAGATTCTTGTTGGTTTTTAATCTTTCATCAGTCATGTTCAGTATCTCCTGGATATAAGTCTCATGGTAATCACATTTCTTATTAACCTTTTCCATTACGAGCTGGCTGCATGCCATAATAAGATTGTCTGCCATCTCTTGGATGTTTCTTGTATTTTCAGCGTAAAAAAGGCTCTTAACTTTTTTGAATAACCCCTTTTCATTCACTTTGAAGCGGACATGCCCGCACTGTTCAAGTTTAACTTTGTTCATTTCTTCTTGCAATGAGCTTCCCTTCTGCTTCAGATTTTCACGCAATTCTCCAAAGACGAGACTAAAAATGTCTTTTTTATGCAGTCCTTCGAAGCTTTGCTCGTTAAGTGTCTGCTGCCAAATTCCTTCAAATATCTTTTCAAGCTCCTCATCAGACTTTGGAGACTTGTCCTTTTTGAACTCCTCCACCAGATTCAGCACTTTTTGTTCCATCATTTCTGTGTGAGTTTTCTTGATTTTGTCCAACTCATCCATTCCTCTCTTGATATCAAATACTGCTTTCAGTTCCATTAGCACAGAGTTCTGAAGTTCCCTTCTGAGACATTTTGCACTATTTTGAAAGTCCTTTTTGTATCTCTCAACAAGGTAGACATGGCCCTCTTTTTGCTGAAAGTAGCATGTCAAATTTTCCAAAATGGTCTTTTCACCTTTGTCAAGCTCCAAGCAGGCCTCTCACTTCAGTCTACTGAGATAATCCTGCATGTCTGAATTCTCAAGCTTAGATTTCATTATTTGAAAATTAGACATTGTTGTTTCAGCAGTTGTTAACCAGTTGTACATGCACTTTCTGAAGCACGATTCCCATTTATTGAAATCTGTGCACAACTTTATGTATACATCAGCTACTAGACTATTCCTGAAATTGAATATGAAATTTTCATATTTCACAGCATTCCATAAGCTCTTTGCCCACTCCACAAATTCTGTTAAGCTGTTTCTTTGTGTCAATCTGCAGTTTTTGAAAACATCTATCACATTCTTTTTGAAGTCATAGACAGCTTCTGAGTAACCAGCATTTACTGGTGCCATTGGAGGATTTCCATGCCAGAGTCCAGGTATGTACCAATTCCCAGTCTCTGAATCATACTCCAACACATCAGTGAACTTCTTGTATGCATACTTGTTCTCCATTTTGGCTGCTGCCTCTGTCATCTCATTCAGTTGCTCCAACAGAAGCTTGCGGTCTTTCATGTTCTTGTCATGGGCTGAAACATCTGCTACATTCTGGTGTACAAACAGGCACTTGGGTTTCTTGCCCACTTCCTTCATCCTGAGGAAGGCATGGACCACAATTTGCAGAATGTCCTTCATCTCAGTGGAATTCTCCATGGCAATATTGATGATTGTGACATCACTCAGTCCAACAACGAGCGTGGCTAGCTCGTTGTCATGCTCATAGCTGTCATCCAGTTGCGCCAGTTCTGGGGATTTCAGCCCTTCAGTGTCAATGATCATTAAATAATCACAATTTAGTTCTTGTTTAAAATTTTCTGTGATTTTGATTAACAGCATAAAAGCTCCTCTCGTACATCGTCCACTGCTGACTGCAAACTGGACCCCAAACATTGTGTTTAGCAGAGTGGACTTCCCAGTACTCTGAACTCCTAAGACTGTGATCACCAAGATCTTCCTGTTAGGCTGCACCAAAGTGTTCAACTGAAACAGTACATCACTCACCCATCTTAGAGGTATATTTGAAGCGTCTCCGTTAACTATTTCAAGAGGGAAACCATCTAACAACAGCTTGGCACACAGTTTAGGTAAATGTAACATTTGTTGTTGTGAGTGTGAATTTCCTGGAAAAGATACGGCAGCTTCATAAAGCTGTCCCATTTCCCTTAAGAAGTGTTCAGTTCCTAAAGCACTACTTGAGATTTGTATGTCAAGTTGTGCAATCTCCACCTTATTTACAAATGAATGTTGGCATTTCTCCTTATACTGCTCTCTGAGACCAGAGAGGCTTTTGCGAGACAGATTATCCAGATTTATTCGCATCCATTTTAAGAAGTAGGCCCTCTCCAGCCTTGATCTGGACAGAGCAGTTATGAAGCAGCTCATGGCTTCAGACATTTCATAGCTGTTCTGCTTCTTCCTGAGTGCTCTCTTCTCCTCCTGGAGTTCACTCTTATAGTTCTCAATATTCTGATTACCAGCTTTTCGAAGTCTACACTCCTCTTTCTCTAACTTTGCTAACTTTTTCCAGATTTCACCTTGCAAAGGCAATTGAGTTTTTTTGAACTTCAGTGTGTCTTGGATTTTACTTGTGATTGCATCAGCATTTTCCTTAGCTTTCTGGCATTCCTTGATATCTTCATCAACTAGAATTCCAAGCTCATGTGCAACTTCTTCCAGTTGAGAATTCACAGGTGGGTTGCTGACAGCATTATTCATCATGACCCGCAGTTGTTGAACAAACTCTGCATCATTTTGTTTGTATTTTAAGATGATGTTTGTTGGTTTCAATTTCAACTGTTCAGCAGTTTTTTTTCAGAGAAGCAATATTAAAGGATTTGGTGTTTGCATTAGCTACAAAATACAACTGACCTTTAACATGCTGTTTCGTAAGTAGGCTGTGATTTGAATCCAAGTTGTCAAAGAACACAAAAACTGCAGTAGATGTCTGACAAAGGAATGAATACTGAGCGTCATATTTGACAATGTCTCCTCTTAAGTTTGCAACAGCCACAGGTTCAGGAAAGATGTCAATGTTTTTGTTTCCACATGGCAGATACCAACTAAGCTCCACCAAGCCATTTGAAATTTTCCTTGGTACATCTCCACAGTCCATGTCATGGTGTATGAAGGTGTCATGGTACTGCTGTGGATTACTCAGCAACTTGTTCAGAACTTGAGATTTGGAAATGCTGCAATCGCCAAGTCTTACAAAGGACACTAAGGGTAGGTTAGTTTCAATAATCCTTTCTTCCACAAACCCTCTGGGATCAGATAAGGAGTGTGGTCTAAACTTCTTCACAATGTCTCTCAAGGCCCAAAGCATGAGTGTGCTCTGCTCTGAGTCACAGTGGGGAAGAAGCAGAGGCACAGAGAACT
This sequence comes from Electrophorus electricus, assembly GCF_041902795.1. NCBI lineage: Eukaryota > Metazoa > Chordata > Actinopteri > Gymnotiformes > Gymnotidae > Electrophorus > Electrophorus electricus. The sequence goes on from NC_137509.1 coordinate 7,799,714, forward strand.
GACACATTGACATTTTCAAAGCCATTTCCTGTTGGAGAAAGCCATCTGAGCAATGGAAGAAAGCAGTCACAATATCTAAAGGATTCACTTTTTGACTAGAGTCCTGGTTTACGATTAGGTTGTCCAGGTGACGGTATAGGTCCAAGTTTGATGAGTCTTGTCTGTCATCAGGTGACAGATCAGTTGTTGGAGCAAATTTGACACTTCTTGTGGTCACATTTACCATCATGAGTTTCTTGAGAAAAAGCCATGGTAAGTCTGATAGGGACTGGGCTGGGTCATCTGTCACTGACCTCTTGTCTATCTCTAGAATAGTACTCAATGAAAGTTTATTACTGTAGAATTGTTTCAACCCCAAGTCATCAAGAAAGCTCTCAAGGTTGGTTTCTGTTGAAAACAACAACAACAACAACAACAACAACATTTATAGAAACAAATCATATGGTCTTTTGAAACAAATGCATCATAAGTAAAAGTAACTAATAAGCTAGCAATGCTCTCAGCTTTGATGTTTTCAGGTGGGACTGGTAACGTAATTACAGTAAAATGTTACAATGTCTGGATCCGTTATAATGAATAATAAATGCACTAACTATTTAAAAAGAATAAGAATAAAGAATAAAGTCAATATCAAAGTGTTAATGTTAAATATTTTATTAACTTCTGTATAGATATATCTGTTCTAACTGATACCTCCTGAAGAGACATTTTGTGGTCCCATGTTTGATTCAGCAGGCCCTGTGTATGAAGGATCCACATGTCTTACCACGTCTTCCAATGCTTTGGACTGAAAAGAGTTAAAGTAAGGGTGTGAATGGCATGCATAGATAAGTGTCCAACCATCTGGCATGAAAACACTACAAATTTAAGCTCTTGCTTAAAATGTCTTAAATAGAAATAGTTAATGTTCAGTGCTTACCTCATCATAAGAAGAGTCCATTTTGAAAGAAATAAGTTATAAAGTTGACTATAATCCAGTTATCTTTTGACAAAGGAAACTATACAAATCAGACAAAGAAATTACACAAATTAGACATAAAACAACCATTTTTTGTTCTATGATTTGGTATGAATTATATATATATATATATATATATATATATATATATATATATATATATATATATATATATATATATATGTGTGTGTGTGTGTGTGTGTGTGTGTGTGTGTGTGTGTGTGTGTGTCATGATTAGCCCCTCCCAGCCACCGTGGTTCCCTGTCTTGTGTATTTTAGTTCTATTCCATGTCCCTCATTTCTAGTCTTGTTAAGTTCTTGTATTTAAACTGTATCTTGAGCCCTTAACTGCAGTTAACTTAGCCTCATTATTGTGAACTGATATTTGCTGGTTGTATGGCATACTTAATGCTCATTATGTGAATAGTGCTAAAAATAAGAAGCTCAGGCCTTCTGATCTAGGTTTGTATTTGATGCTGCGGAGTAAAACTAGAATACTTCATTTCGTGTTATTTCTAGGTATGAGCTGCTGGTTTGTGCAAAAATAGACCCAATACAAAGCATGTTTTTCTTTAGCTCGCCGAAAACTGGTAACACGCCTGGTGTAAAGGGTTACAATGATTAACTGATATGAGCGTAATGCTTGCGAGGTATCGTATTAATACAGAAATAGAATATTCTAATAGCCTAGTATACGTATAGCTGACTAATTATTCCTATGATGGCAGAGGATCTGAGTGGTTTCTGATAGCTGACGAGTTCGACTGAGGGCACTTGGACGACAACCATGTCTTATTTTGGGTTCAGGGATTCATGTTAGACTTTTAAGAGCTGAGCTGTGAAAAGGATGTAAAATTTTCATCGAGTTGGTCCATGATACATTTACGGCATTTAGCAGACGCTCTTATCCAGAGCGGCTTACAAAAGTGCTTTGTCATTTACTCATAGAATACATCCTAGTACAGTACAGGAGGTTAGAATTAAACATACCAATGAACTAGAATACTGTAGAAATACAGGGACGAATGCTGATACCTAGAAGTACAAAATATATCATGTCTATCTTAAACAATGATAAGTGCTATAAACAATAAGTGCTAGAGTTTGTTAAAAAGCATAAATAAGCACTATGATATCCTACAAAATCTGGAAATGTCTACGCTTCGCCATGTTGGTTGGATTTGCTATTAACATTTACATTCGTTATTTGTTCGCATTCATTTTTATCGATCCTATTTAGTTGCAAATAAATAGGGACACATGTAGGCTATTAAGTAAGAATGAATCATTTAAAAATAGGCTAATTTCAAAATGATTTGCTCGAAACTACGTTGATAAAAGTATATGTATCAAATAGCACATAAAATAACCTAAATAGAATTATATTTTAGAATGATCCAGCTACTTACTGTTCCCCGGGATGAAAAGCTTAAGTGTTTTATCAACGAACAGCTGTGCGTCTTAAATTCGTTCTTGAATTTAGTAGCCCCCCACCCCCACCAGATCGGGAGAAACTAAACAACCAATCTAATTACAAATGTTGCAATATTAACTGTTATGTACACATTTCCATAGTTAAGGTACTGTTGTTGAGATGTGTTTCATGTTTATAGGCTATGCACGTGTTTTCAATTCTAAATAAAAACAGACAGTAGTCAAAGTAGTAAGTCTTGAAAATGGTATAGTCTGTCTACAGGAAATGATGAAATCAAATGTCTAATTCATGGGAATCTTATTTACGCCGTAGGTTTCGTTTAAACTCTGGGGCGGGACACTGCTCACACCATCCAAATTAACTCATCACGTTGTTATGAGCAGGAAATATTGGGTGTGGGGAGTAGGGTGCATGTGACCCCCAAAACTCTACCTATGATTTAAACTAAAGATCATCATGGGAACCTAGACTTGAATGGGTAAGAGAATGTTGAAGACCCATTTGAAAATCCCTCTTCTGAAGTAGGCTACCTTCAAACTGAAATTATGGGTTTCCCTTTAGTGACATACCTTGCTGGATCCACACAAAAAGGATCCACACAGAATGTCAGGTTGTCTGAGCTCACACTACAACAGAATGTCAGGTTGTCTGTGAACTCATACTACAGCAAAATGTCAGGGGGTCTGATCTTGCAGCAGAATATCAAAGTATCTGTGATCTCAAACTACATCAAAATGTCAGATTGTCTGTGATCTCAAACTACGGCAGAATATCATTGTGTCAGTCTGTGATCTCAAATTACATCTGAATGTCAGGGTATCTGATATAAAACTACAGCAAAATGTTAGGGTCTCTGATCTCAAAATTGCAGTGGGATGTTGGGGTGTTCGTTTGGTCTTGTACGGATTTGTGAGATCTTGCACTATAGCAGAATGTCAAGGTGTCTGATCTAAAACTACAGCAGAATGTCTGTAATCTGATCTCAAACTCAAAAGAGGTTGGCCAACCTCTTTTGAGTTTTAATTTAAAAAATTATATATAATATTTGTATATATAATAATATTTATATATATAAATATTGCTATATAATATTTATATATATAAATAATATTTATATATATAAATATATAATAATATTTATATATATAAAATTATATATAATATATATATAATAATATATATATATATAATATTTGAATACTTGGAAAATTGGAAAATAAAAAAAAAAAATATATATATATATATATATATATATATATATATATATATATATATATATATATATATATATATAGTTTACCAATAAACAGGTATAGCTAGAATCAGTAGTGATTATACTAAGTCTGACAACTTAAGACAGCTCAGCAGAAATGTAGTAAATGCAGAAGTACCATCAGTGGAACAGTTGACTGGTGAATACATACAATCTTAAGAAAATTAGGTACATTCTGTTGTGGATTGTTGTGGTGACTTCAACTATGAAAAATTGACTAAAGTAATAACCAGGGAGACAATATGCAATTTTAGAGGGAGGTGTAGATGTTTGTTAGGAGTGATGTTGCAAGGTTGAAAGCTGATTCCTTTCTGCGTTTGACATCAAAGAAGAAGAACTGGTATTCCCTTCTCTGGACAGAAGCACCAGATTACCAGCCTACCCTATTCAGACACTGCTGTGTCTATGTCTCAAGGTTGAGTAGTTTCATCACCTTGTGCTGGTTCTTTCCTATGTATCCATAAATGGTGAAGTCTATTGTCATGAATTAAGTTTTTTGGTGTAATAACAGTCTAAAAATAACAGTACAAAGTCAACTACAACAAAATGTCAGGGTGTCTATGATCTTGCACTGCAGCAGAATATCAAAATATCCGTGATCTTAAACTACAGCTGAATGTCAGGGTTTTTGATCTGAAATTACAGCAGAATGTTGGGGTGTCTGCGATCTCAAATCAGACAACACTGCAATTGGACTATAAAGTCAATAACACACCTGCATCAAAGTGAGAACAAACTACCGATGCCAACTAAAATACCAGAGAGAACCAGGTCAAAACTCAGGGCAGAACTGTTTCCTCTAAAAAACAGCTTTTATTTGGTAGTAAATTACTTTTCCAGACTATGCAGCTTCCTCCTACAAAGTTCAAAGACCAATTTAAGTCAATGTTTGTATGTCAGTCCTATTTACTATCACCTACATCTGATGTTGATGAATCTAATAACATTTCCATGTTATCATTTTTCTGTGTATGTTGGTAGTGGGTAAGGGAGAACTCATTGTTATCTGCATGTGCTAATGGTGAAGCATGTTAAAACACAATATATATATATATGTGTAATGAATGCACACACGTAGAAGAAGATCCAGTTGCAAAGGTTTTATTTTAGCAGTCAAACTAATACGTGCAGTAGGATGGGTAAGCATGGTTGGGTCGGTCCGAGGTTGATGCACGGGGTAGTGTTCAGGAGGTGTCCCAGGGTCAGGCAGGAGATGAGGTCTAGAAGGCAAGCTGGAGTCAATAACTGGGAAAGCACACAGAATGAGGAAACGCTCAGTACGCCACATAGAAGCAATACTTCACGACTGGTAAGTAGAGTTTGGTCTGCTGTTGTAAAACCTGCAAAAACCTGCCTTACTGGAAAAGTATGACTGCATGCCTAGCGTTTGATAAGCATGCCTTTTTATTTTTGCAGTAAGGCAAGTTTTCCTTTTTCTGAACAAATTCATGTGGGGTTTATGATGAATAGATAGAGCCACTGGCAGAGCTCATTGGGGTGATTGTGTAAGAGGCAGAGAGTTGAATCTCAAGGTATCTGTGATTTCAAACTACAGCAGAATGTCAGAATGTGTGTGATCTTAAACTACAGCAGAATATCAGTGTGTCAGTCTTTGATCTCAAACTACAGCTAAATGTCAGGCCTTCTGATCTAACATTAGAGCAGAATGTAAGGGTGTCTGTGATATAAAACTACAGCAGAATGTCAGGGGGTATGTGATCTTGCACTACAGCAGAATGTCAAGGTGCCTGCTCTAAAACTACAGTAGAATGTCAGGTGTTTGTCTGTGATGTCAAACTCAAAGGAGGTTGGATCAAGCAGCATAACAGCATGATAAAAAAATGAAAAAAACAAATTTAAAGCCAACTTTATTGCCATTCCTTCTCACTGCAGATGTTTCTCCAGAACATTGTACTGCATTTGACATGAGATAGCAGCAGATACAGTGGAAACAATCAGAATTAGAATTAATTGTGCATTCAATGAGTAAAATATAAAACAGACAATGTCACGTTGCTGCTGGCCCGAGTGCAGATGGGCATGGAGCAGGACACACAGACTCCCTTAACAGTGACGTACATTTATTAACATAGAACACATACTATAACGGTGGCACTCACACACATTAATGACAGACATGACTATACATTTAACTGGGCACAGTCTACACAAACATTTTAACAGACTTCAGCAAACAATGACCAACACGATGCACACACTAGCAGAGGTTTAAATAGACACGCAACAGTAACCCCATGCAGGTGCGTGCAATCATGGAGGGCGTGGCTACAAATGATGGTGAACCCCCCTGCACGTGGCAGGCCGAACCACGTGACTCGTGGGGGGGAGCGTGTCGTGACAGACAACATTGCAACTGGACAAGATGAAAATCCCTCTTCTAAAGTAGGATAACTTTTCATTGAAATTATGGGTTTCCCTTTAGTGACATACCTCGCTGGATCCACGCAAAAAGAAAGTGGTTCAGTCTACATGCAAACTTGGATATCATCTTTCAAACTTCATGAAAACATTATACATTTAGTAAATAAAAGTAGTATTGGGGAAAAGAAGAAAACCAGCATTTGCTACTATTGACGTAAATCAACCAAAAGTGAATCAACCAGTGTTGACACGGGCAAACGGAGCAAGGTAGGGTACAATGATCTAAAACCACAAAACACATAGAATAGCATCAAAAATCAGTGAGCAATCAGGGACAAAACACCAGTTCAGAAACCAGTATTCCTTACTTCCTAATGATTATTATAATTTTTTTATTTTTCATTTTGCATGAGTGCATCTTGCAAGGATGACCTGAGATCAAACTCCCTCAACTTCTGCCATACTACCCTCAGTGACAGACACTGAGAACTCAGGATGGGAGCATCCTTTGGGGTGCACGGGTTATTATCCTTCCTCAGGTGTGGTCAGTTCTATTTAAAAGGCTGCATCAGTCACATCCTGGCATGTCTAATATGAAAGGCCTTGCTCAGTCTTTCTCATGGTGGCCAGGCATGAACAAGGCAAGAGACACAGAGAGACCTTACAGCATGTATGTTGTATGTCAAGAAAGCTCCCACAAAATGTACCACTACACCCATGGGAATGGCTTGCGAGTCATGGTTGCAAATTCACATTGACGGAACAGGGCCATTTTTTGGCAAAATGTTCTTGTTGATTATGAATGTAAATGTAAATATACAGTTTATAAACATGCATGTATTAATCTCTAGGGTACACATTAATTTATATACAGTCTCTTATTTTATATGTATGTGGTTCTTATTAGTTCAACTTAGCTTTAGGAATCACCCTGTTCCTTGTTTTATGGTATCATCCAATTATACACCATTGCTAGGTGATCCCAGGTGCTCCTCCTTCAATGTGACAGTCGTGGCCAAAAGTTCTGAGACTAGCATAAATTTTGGTTTTCACAGTTTGTTGCTTCAGTTTTTATAGTGGCAATTTGCATTAACTCTAGATTGTGAAGAGTGATCAGATGAATTGTAATTAATTGCAAAATCATTCCTTGCCAGAAAAATTAACCAAATCACAAAAATTATTGCATTCCAGCCATTGCATTTCAGCCCTGAAACAAAATTGCCTGCTAACATCATTTCAGTGATCTTCCTGTTAGCTCAAGAGAAAGTGTTTTAACAAGGACAAGGCAACTGATATCACTCTGTCATGCTGATTAGAAGAGCAGACTGGTTGCTTTAAAAGGGTTGTGGTGATTGAAGTTTTCTTCTGTTAACCATAGTTACCTCCAGGGAAACACGTTCAGTCATCATTGCATTATATCAAAAGAGCTTCACAGGCAAGGACATTGTTGCTTGTAAGATAGCACCTAAATCAACCATTTATTGACTTGATCAAGAAGTTCAAGGAGAGAGGTTTGATTGCAGTGAAGAAGGCTGCAGGGCTCCAAAGAAAGTCAAGCAGGTACCAAGAACATCTCCTAAAGAGGATGCAGCTATGGGATCAGTTCACCATCAGTGCAGAGCTTGCTCGGGAATGGCAGAAGGCAGATATGACTGCGTCTACGCGAAGTGTGAGGTGAAGGCTTTTGGAGGATGGCTTGGTGTCAAGAAGGGCAGCAAAGAAGCTGCTTCTCTCCAAGAAAAACATCAAGAACTGACATTCTGCAGGATGTATAGGGATTAGACTGTAGAGGACTGGGGTAAAGTTATTTTTCTCTGATGAAGCCCCCTTCAGACTGTTTGGGACATGTGGACAAATGGCTGTCCAGAGAAGAAAAGGTGAGCCTACCATGAGTCATGCGTTATGCCAGAAGTGAGGCATCCTGAGACCATTTATGTGTGGTGTTGCTTCTCATCCAAGGGAGTGGGTGTGCTCAAACTTTCTGCCTAAGAACACTGCCATGAATAAGGAATGTTATCAAAACATCTTCCAAGAGCAACTTCTCCCAATGATCCAGGAGCAATTTGGTGATGAACCATCATTTTTCCAGCATGATGGAGCATCATGTCGCAAGGCAAAAGTGATAATCAAGTGGCTCGGTGAACAAAACATTGACATTTTGGGTCCATGGCCAGGAAACTCCCCAGATCTCAATCCCATTGAAAACCTGTGGTCAATCCTCAAAAAGAGGGTGGACAAACAAAAACACAGAAACTGTGATCAACTCCAAACACTGATTAAGCAAGAATGGGTTGCCATCAGTCAAGATTTTGCCCAGAAACTGATATCCAGCATGCCAAGTCAAATTGCAGAAGTCAACACTGTAAATATTAAGTCTATGCTTAAACTGGATGTATTTGTCAATAAAAAGTTTTTAAAACTTATTAAATGCTTATAAGTGTACTTCACTATGACAGTCTCAAAACTTTTGGCCATGACTTTACACTCCAGAATTTTGTTCAGTCCTGAATAAAAGTATATCTACCCTTTAGGAAAATAGGTTTCCGATAAAATATTGTGTTAAAGTGTGTGCCCAAAAGTGACTCATATGTCCACAAAACAACATGGATGTATCTTTATTTCAATTAGATCTATAAAAAATGTGCAATCTTTTACTGGCATAGAGGATTACCATTATGGGAGGTCTGCTAAATTTCTTCTACATGCTCAAAATAAACGTACGGCACCTATTCTAGTTAAACTTTAAAACAACAACATCAGTGACCAATATAGCCACCCTTCTTTTCAATAACAGCCATAAGCCTTCAGTTCATGGTGTCTGTCAGTTTCTTAATCTGTTGATGATCAACTTTTTGTGCAGCAGCAACCACAGCCTCCCAGACACTATTCAAAGAGCTGTATTGTTTTCCTTCACTGTAAATCTCCTGTTTAAGAAGGGCCCATAAGTTCTCAATAGGGTTTAGGTCAGGTGTGGAAGGGGGCCATGTCATTATTCTTTCATCTTTAAGGCCTTTACTAGCTAGCCATGCAGTGGAGTACTTCATGCATGCGATGGAGCATTGTCCTGCATAAAAATCATGGTCTTCTTGAAAGATGCAGCACTGTACCACTGCTTGAAGAAAGTGTCTTCTAAAAACTGGCAGTGTCTTCTAAAAGTGTCTTCTAAAAACTGGCAACTCCCTTATACAAGGGAGTTGATTTTGAGTCCATCTTTGGCCCCAAAAGCTCCAACTAGCTCATCTTTATTAATACCAGCCCATAGCAGTACCTCACCTCCCCCTTGCTGGTGTCTGAGTCGAAGTGGAGCTCTCTGGCCGTTAATAATCCAGCCAAGGGCCCATCCATCTGGTCCGTCAAGAGTCACTCTCATTTCAACTGTCCATAAAGCCTTGGCCCAGTCTTGATGTTTCACCTTATGCATCTTGTTTAGTGGTGGTCCGGTTTCAGCTCTCCATACCTTGGTCATGTCTGAACACCTTGTAATTCTGGTCACTCCAGGTAGGTTGCAGTTCTGGAATATGACAGCACTGGAGGATAATGGGTTCCTGGTCGCTTCATGTTTGATAGTTCTCAAATCTTTGCCAGTTAATTTGCGGGGGGGGGGTTTTCTCAACACGTTTCTTGCGACCCTGTTGACTACTTGCAACAAAACATTTGATGGTTCTGTGATCACACCCAATATCCTATTCATTTTAAGAGTGCTGCATTACTCTGAAAGACTTTTTACAATTATTGATTTTTCAGAGTCAGAAGAATCTCTTTTTTGGCCTATTTTGCCTGAGGAAAAGCAGCTGTCTAATAATTATAATTATGCACACCTTGATATAGCGTCATACCTTGACCCGCCATGATTACACAAATACACATCACCTGATATGCCTAAATCCAACTAGAATTTAAGTTTATACAGCTTGGAGTTGGAAGATACGTATAAGAATGATGATTTTGTCAAAATACTCTTGTCTAATAATTGTGCACACAGTGTACAAAAAAGATTTCAATTCATAAAAAACAATTTCAATTCATAAAAACAAAAAATATATGTATTAATTTGGAAAGAGATATGCTTTGACATTTTGAGTGGGACCAGCGAGTGGCATGAAAGTGAAAGTGAAATCATGATATTCTCCAAAGCTGATGAAAGTGTTGACAAAAAAGTTACCAAGATCTCAGCTATATGGAAGTGTCTTGGATATCTGAAAAGTGATGAAGCACAGATTAAGATGGCCTGCAAAATATGTCATTGGTCAGTGCAAACCAAGATGAGAAGAACAACAAACCTTTCACAGAGCGACCAACCACACCAACAGTGTGAAACTACAGCCCATGTCAGAACATCCACATTTTAGCTGCGCTTACGGTACCAAAGCAAAAATAAATCGTGTCGTCTTTTGCGGCCATTGTTTCAGTTTCAATGATGTAACATGCACACATGTAGCATAATGACTGGTTAACAAGTAACAGGTTTCTATCTTTAAAATATTAGAGTGATGTGAAACTAGCAAATAATTTATATCACTTTATTTTGTTAAAATAAACTTTAAGGCAGATAAAGCATGTTTGCACAGTTAAATGTGTACATCATATTATTCTATTTTTGCTGATAAAATATACTCAATCATTAGCAGGATGGTCTTCAAGCTGGCAGCATTATGAAATGATATATCATGATAAAAATCTATATTGATCAATATGGGAAAATATCATGATCATATTTTTGCCATATCGCCCAGCTCTAATGTAAACTATGTAAAACCATCTTTCAGCATCTGGGCTTGGGCAAGAAAAAAGATTTCTAACACAAGAAATAATTAAGCATACCTTAATAATCCACACAAGAGGCAGAAGTAACATTTAAGAAGACCGTTGACCTTATTTCTTCACCACTGTAAATGCAGAGTAAACTGTTTTTCCAGAGACATAAACTTTAATTTATTTAAATAGAGTTCATATAGAGTTCATATAAACCTTTCCGCATTAATGTCCTTCCTCTGCATAAGAGCCTGGAATTGTACTGGGCCAAACTATTATTAGTAGTAGCAGTAGCAGCAGCAGTAGTATTAGTAGTAATAGTAGTAGTATTTTGCTTTAAGATCAGACTTTCTCCACTGTGTGACATTTTTGTTTTATTGTGTACCACTGTATATTTTGTATATGTACGTGAAATAGGCAGAATCATGGGACTGAGCTAAAAATTTATTTGTTTCCATTGCAAAGCAAAAGTATTTCATTATTGATGTCATATAGCCATTTAGGCTGCAGTTACTGCAAATACAGTATTCACCATATCATAAGACAAATGACAAAAGTATTAGGAAGTATTATGAGAAGATCAAGAGGAAATTGCATCCATGAATTAAGTCAAAGAAAATCCGAGTTAAAATAATACAGAAAAAAGCATCCAAAAGAATTACATCATACATGATCCTTTTTTGTTTTTGCCACAGAGATTAACAGGTTCTAAATGTAAATAAAACAATAATTATTGAATTATCATTAAAAGGAAAGTTAAAATTGTCACCTGGGATTTTATTAATATAGCAAAGACAATTAAGCATTTATTCAAGCAAAAATTGTGTCTTCTTACATTGCAGTGCATCATTGTGTGGCCTTGCCACTAATAACCATGTGTGTCAATTTACTGGTTTTCTGCATTCTACAAAATGAAAATAATAATAGCATTATTGCAAGTTTTATTTTAAAATGCTTAAAATGAATAAAGGTAAATGTAAATAAAGCTTATTTAGCATTTGTATTTAATTTTAATGTAAACGTTGTACAAAATCAAGAACTAAAATAACACCAAAGACAAAAAAGGGAAATGGCTGATATGTTTGTTTTTTGTTTTGTTTTTTTGCTGCGAGGGCTCAATTGATATATCTTTGCTAAACCGAGCTAACATATTTCTTAATAATAGTTTGGTGAAAAATAAAAACAGTTTTACACAGGTAAATGTCAAAGGTAGTCACTTACACCATCACACCTCCTAATGTTGATGCTTGTGTGTGGTGATACCAAATTATTTCCTAGGAAAAACATGATTCATTTCCATTTTTATCTAATGTGACTTTTGTCCCTTTTTATAGATACCAATGTTAAAAACACATAAAAAAGGTCAAGATTTTGAGAAATAACTCAGCAACGTGCAATGATTTAAGCATGCAGTTTACAAGATACTAATCTGTGGGCTTAAGAGTCCCTGTCTTGTTAGCCATGTTAGGCTTATAGGTCCAGTGCAAGCAAAAGTTGGACAAACATGTCCACATTTGAAGTAAATGGAGGGTTGTGTAAGTTTGATTTTTAATCAAACTATTCATTTAAGTCTGCAGTTTGAATTTGTCTTCTCACAATCCAGGTATCGATATCTTATTTAAATACTAGTGAATTAAAGTAATGTAAGCCACTGAAAAATAAAATTACAAAGTAGTATGATAGAATGATTTCTAAGTTATCTTCTGAAAGGGTATTAGCATCATTGCAAATTCTACTTTTAACCATTTGGTGAAAAATAACTTGAATGCAGTATCTTGTGAATTTCACACCTTTAATACTACATCAATCTACTACACATTTAGCAGAATTCTTTTATAGTTACAACTGGTAAAATCTACTACTAGAGTGTTTATTTGATGCTGAACGACTCTTTCAAACTGTTCTTCGCCTGTTCCATTGTGATTCTTTTCCATGCTTGGGGAATATCTGCAGGTTTTGCATTGTACTTCTTTGCAAACTGGTCATTGAATTTTGTTATCACATATTTCCAGTAGTCTGCAGCTTGTATGCTGGGATCTGCAGGAATATGCCAGTTGGGAAATATTTCCCTGTATCTCTTATAAGGATGATACTGATTACCAGTTTCTAGGCACCTGAACTGTGTTTCACTGTTCACACTTGTAGAACAGATGTCAGTTACTAATTTCTTAGAGTTGTCAAACCTGTAACATCCAAGTCCTTCAGGTCTATGTATTGAGGCACAGTGATCTTTGTGTGCCTCCCCTCCTGCCTCACAAGGTGCCTTGCAGAATGGACACTGTACCCCACAGCCAAAGACACGCCTGAACAACTCATTCTGCGGTTTGACTCTCAGTTTTCTCAGTTTGCTCTGAATGTCTCCATGCTTCAACTTTGTCTTTAGTGATTCCTCCATTTCTTCCACAGATTTTCTTAGCCAGTGAACAAATGATTCTGTATTTGCCCTGCTGAAAACTGTGACTGTTTCCAGTGCATCTTTGGGAATAATGAGCTTCTGTCCAAGATTAACACAGATATTACTGATAAATCCTTTAATTCCATTGTCAGATGTGTCATTTTGTGCCATTGTGATGACCTGAATTATCTCCTTGGTGATTCCTTTGAGGTGATGTTCCTCTAACTCATTCATTTTGCTTCCCTTTGAGAGCTGTTTGGTAATTTGATCCTGTATCCACTCCTTGACAAAGCATTCATATGAGCAAATATATTTCACATAATTTTCAAAATTGCTCTCAGTGAGAAGCTGTTTTAAGACTGAGTACTGAAAAAAGGCTCGAGTGCTGAACTGAAGAGCATTCTGTCCTTGTAGCATCACATCAACAATGTCTGTCCCCAAGGAGCTGGAGATGTAGGCTTCCACTGCAGGACTCAAGCAGAGGTTTGTGAATGCTTCAGCTTTCCTCTGACACTGATCACGATCGTTGAACAGGTCTTTGAAATCAGTGCAGTATTTGTGTTTGAACTGTTCAAGACATCTGCGAGGGTCATTATCTTTTATGTACGAATCATGCATTTCCATGAATTTTCTTGCAGCAAAGCCACAAATGTGTAGCTTTAAATCAAGCTCAAAGTTCTGAGTAAACCCAAGATTCTTGTTGGTTTTTAATCTTTCATCAGTCATGTTCAGTATCTCCTGGATATAAGTCTCATGGTAATCACATTTCTTATTAACCTTTTCCATTACGAACTGGCTGCATGCCACAATAAGATTGTTTGCCATCTCTTGGATGTTTCTTGTATTTTCAGCGTAAAAAAGGCCCTTCACTTTATTGAATAGCCCCTTTTCCTTCATGTTGAAGTGGCCATCCCCACACTGTTCAAGTTTAACTTTATTAATTTTTTCTTGCAATGAACTTCCCTTCTGCTTTAGATTTTCACGCAATTCTCCTAATACGAGACTAAAAATGTCTTTTTTCTGCAGTCCTTCGAAGCTCAGCTCGTTAAGTGTCTGCTGCCAAATTCCTTCAAATATCTTTTCAAGCTCCTCATCAGACTTTGAAGACTTGTCCTTTTTGAACTCCTCCACCAGATTCAGCACTTTTTGTTCCATCATTTCTGTGTGAGTTTTCTTGATTTTGTCCAACTTGTCCATTCCTCTCCTGATATCAAATATTGATTTCAGTTCCGTTAGCACAGAGTTCTGAAGTTCCCGTCTGAGACATTTTGCACTGTTTTTAAAGTCCTCTCTGTATCTCTCAACAAGGTAGACATGGCCCTCTGTTTGCTCAAAGTAGCCTGCCAAATTATCCAAAATGGTCTTTTCACCTCTGTCAAGCTCCAAGGAGGCTTCTTGCTTCATTTTTTGGAGATAATCTTGGATGTCTGTATTTTCGAACTTAGTTTTCATTATCTGAAAATTAGACATTGTTGTTTCAGTAGTTGTTAACCAGTTGTACATGCACTTTCTGAAGCACCATTCCCATTTATTGAATTCTGTGCACAACTTCATGTATGCATCTGCTACTAGACTATTCCTAAAACTGAATATGAAATTCTCATATTTCACTGCATTCCATAAGCTTTTTGTCCACTCTAGAAATTCTGTTATACTGTTTCCTTGTGTCATGTATTCACAGTTTTTGAGAACACCAATCAGGTTCTTTTTGAAGTCATAGATGGCTTCAGAATACCCAGCATTTACTGGTGCCATTGGAGGATTTCCATGCCAGAGTCCAGGTATGTACCAATTCCCAGTCTCTGAATCATACTCCAACACATCAGTGAACTTCTTATAGTCATCCTTGTCTTCCATTTTGGCTGCTGCCTCTGTCATTTCATTCAGTTGCTCCAACAGAAGCTTGCGGTCTTTCATGTTCTTGTCATGGGCTGAAACATCTGCTACATTCTGGTGTACAAACAGGCACTTGGGTTTCTTGCCCACTTCCTTCATCCTGAGGAAGGCATGGACCACAATCTGCAGAATGTCCTTCATCTCAGTGGAATTCTCCATGGCAATATTGATGATTGTGACATCACTCAGTCCAACAACGAGCGTGGCTAGCTCGTTGTCATGCTCATAGCTGTCATTCAGTTGCGCCAGTTCTGGGGATTTCAGCCCTTCGGTGTCAATGATCACTAAATAATCACAACAAAATTCATTTTTTAAGCTCTCTGTGATTTTGATTAACAGCATAAAAGCTCCTCTTGTACATCGCCCACTGCTGACTGCAAACTGGACCCCAAACATTGTGTTTAGCAGGGTGGACTTCCCAGTGCTCTGAACTCCTAAGACTGTGATCACCTTGATCTTGTTCTTGGGCTGCACCAAAGTGTTCAACTGAAACAGTACATCACTCACCCATCTTAGAGGTATATTTGAAGCATCTCCATCGACTAGCTCAAGAGGAAAACCATCTAACAACAGCTCGGCACACAGTCTTGGTAAGTGTTGCATTTGTTGTCGCGATTGTGAATTTTCTGAAAGAGACACTGCAGCTTCATAAAACTGACCCATTTCTCTCAAAAAGTGCTCAATTCCTAAAGCACTGTTTGAGATTTGTCTATCAAGTACTGCAATCTCCTCCTTATTCTCAGATGATTCTTGGCATTTCTCCTTATAATGCTCTCTGAGACCAGTGAGTTTTTCACGGGTCAGATTATCCAGATTCATTCGCATCCATTTTAAGAAGTAGGCCCTCTCCAGCCTTGAGCTTGACAGAGCAGCTATGAAGTAGATCATGGCTTCAGACATTTCATAGTTGTTCTGCTTCTTCCGGAGTTCTCTCTTCTCCTCCTGGAGTTCACTCTTATAATTCTCAATATTCTGGTTTCTAGCTTTTCGAAGTCTACACTCCTCTTTCTCCAACTTTGCCAACTTTTTCCAGATCTCACCTTGCAAAGGCAACTGACCTTCTTTGAATTTCAGTGTGTCTTGGATTTTCACTGTGATTGCATCAGCATTTTCTTTAGCTTTCTGACATTCTTTGATGTCTTCATCAACCAGGATTCCAAACTCACATGCAACCTCTTCCAGTTGCATATTTATAGGTGTTTTGCTGACAACATCATTCATCACAGATCGTAGATATTTGACAAAGTCAGCATCGTTTTGTTTGGTCTTTAAAATGACGTTGCTTTTTTTCAAGTTCATTTTACTAGCAGTACTTTTCAACAGTTCCATGTTAAAGGATTTTGTATTTGCATTAGCCACCAAATAAAACTGAGTTTTAACATGTTGAGTAGTGAGTGTGTTGTGGCTTGAATCCAAGTTGTCAAAGAACACAAAAACTGCAGTAGATGTCTGACAAAGGAATGAATACTGAGTGTCATATTTGACAATGTCTCCTCTTAAGTTTGCAACAGCCACAGGTTCAGGAAAGATGTCAATGTTTTTGTTTCCACATGGCAGATACCAACTAAGCTCCACCAAGCCATTTGAAATTTTCCTTGGTACATCTCCACAGTCCATGTCATGGTGTATGAAGGTGTCATGGTACTGCTGTGGATTACTCAGCAACTTGTTCAGAACTTGAGATTTGGAAATGCTGCAATCACCAAGTCTTACAAAGGACACTAAGGGTAGCTTAGTTTCAATAATCCTTTCTTCCACAAACCCTCTGGGATCAGATAAGGAGTGTGGTCTAAACTTCTTCACAATGTCTCTCAAGGCCCAAAGCATGAGTGTGCTCTGCTCTGAGTCACAGTGGGGAAGAAGCAGAGGCACAGAGAACTGACACATTGACATTTTCAAAGCCATTTCCTGTTGGAGAAAACCATCTGCGCAAAGAAAGAGAGCAGTCACAATATCTAAAGGGTTTACTCTCTGACTATAGTCCTCATTAAGATCAAACCTCTCCAGATCTCCATAAATATCCATGTTTAATGAGTCCTCGCTCTCATCAGTTGGTGAAACACATTTGACACTTCGTGCAGTGACATTTACCATCATCAGTTTCTTCAGAAAAAGCCATGATAAAGCAGACAGAGACTGGGCTGGGTCATCTGTCACTGTCCTCGTGTCTATTTCCAGCACAGTGCTCAGTGAAAGCTTGTTAGGATAATACTCCTTCAACCCCAAAACCTGCAGGAGCTTCTCCAAACTGGTTTCTGTGAAAAAAGTAAGATACTTTTTACTCTGCCTCACAGACAGTAAGTTTGTTATTAGGGACAGTGATTGTTTATTTTTCTTGAGAAATATATTTAAACAGTTAAGACTAATACAATGAAGAAATAAGTTATCGATATATCATACACAGTCAAATCATGTTACTCATACATCAGAACAGTACTCACGAGTGCGTGCAAATTTCACAGCCTCCTTACTTCTCCTGCTATTAGGAAGCTGTGTTACAACCTTGAATATGTACTTATTTCCTGGCCTCAGTTTGCTGAAAACAATTGTGCTGGATTCCGTTTTCTCTTCTTGAATAGTTTTTCCATCTTGGCAACAGGCCACGTGATAGCTGGCACGATTTCTAAAGGCAGGAGCCTCCCAGGTAAGAGTAACAGAAGAGTCATCTACACCCTCAACCTTAATGTTTTCAGGTGGGACTGGATCTGCAAGGAAAACCATTTGTATGTGTCACACTGTAATGTTACAATTCCTTAGACAATTCATTTCAGTTAGTTCTACAGTGAAATTATTTAGAGCTAAAGGAACTTGCGCCATTACCTGTCCATGCAGTAACTGCAACGCCTGGACTCTGGTCTCCACTTTCTGTCACTGCGACAATGATGAACGTATACTCACTCCCCGGTCTGAGATCTGCCACCTCAGTGGAACAGGAATTTAAGATGGTCTGCGTGCGTGAAAATGTGCTACTGGAGCAAGTCAGCACAAACTTTGATATGCTGTCAGGGGCCTCCCAAACAAGGGACACAGAACTGGCTCCACAGGAGTGGACACGAAATTCACATGGTGCAGGAACATCTGTGCAAAATAAGGTTTGAACTAGCATCAAAACCTGACTTCTACTTAATGTCTCAGAAAATCATTTCTAAAATATAAACACAACATATATTAGATTGTGGTAAGAATTTAATGATGCATATTCCACCATGTGCTATGTTACCTGTGACGGTGGCAGTTTTCTCCTGAATTGATTGAACAGGCTGAGTTCCTGGAAAATCCATTTGTAGGTGGTCTTCAAAGCCATGATCACTGGCATCTTCAAATAACACCTATCAAATATATTTCACAGATATTATAGTAGATGCCTGTAGGAAATGTCTGTATGCAATGGCTTATTATCTCATCATTTTCCTCCATCCAAATAATATTTGTTCAGTCGGGTCCTGTTGTCTGAAACTCAGGATAGAAAGTGGCTGATGAATTGTGTCAACAGGTGGACTACAGTCTTTAATATAAAATGCAAATACAGAAGTGCACTGACCAGTGAGAACAGGTACAAGAAAGGTGTTTCTATTTATGCAGCAGATGAGTGTATTCAGACTCTTAAGAGCAGTGTGTTTTCTTTCCTGGTCAACCAGGGCTTTGAGGGTGATTAAGCATCACGTACTAAATGACCTAACAAATGGGATCCATTGAAAAGAGTTTCTCTGAATACAGCGTACTCATTTTTGTAACGTGACAAGACTATGCAGTCACTTGCAGATGAGATCTAGCAGATGGGAGAGCAAGGTTTACAGAGAGCAAGGGAGATCCAAAACATAAACATGATACAGGCTAGGGTCGAAACCAGTCTATAGCAAACAGTGCAATGCAGACAAAACAGACCTGAGACAGGCAAAAATTACGCAAAGGAACACAGGGGTTAATCCAAAAGGCCAATGTCTGAAATAAAGCCAGGGTTAGATACACAGAGGCAAGTGAAGAGAAAAACACTCAGCATGCTATATACACATAGGCAGTACCTCGCAACAAAAGGCTTCAATACACCGGCTAATTAGGAACAGGTGTAATGAATCAGTATTCAGTGTAATATGGCCGGACAACCGCGTAACAGTTTGAGTCAAACTGTGATATTTGACTATTACCAACATACATTATATGGGCACCAGCACATACATCCCCCATTATACCAGTGTGCTTTGTGCCATCATTCCATAACCACTAACGCAAATGTTTAATACAGACGTTTGTTATCCACTCACCAAAATATAACCAGCATTGTTATTAAGGTGAATTTGACTTTATCTAGCGGTTAACTCTCACTAAAATAGTGACATGGTTTAGCAATAAGACTAGTAAGAATAAGAAATATCCATCCTGAGAGGGATGTGTTTGTCATAGCAGCAACACCCAGCACAGAACAAACACAACAATATAATAAAATAATCAGAATAAAATTACATAACAGAAAACTAAATAAGGGATTATATCTGTTATTTTCAAGTATGTAAAGCAGTATAATATAAACATAAAAGTGTATAATTAGTACTAATGTGTTCAATGTGCAATAGAGGAAAAACATTGTTACTATTCTGCATTGTACTTGACAATAATGAAAACTGTGTAGTACAATACTTATGATGTGTGCAATGTGCAATAGAAAACATTATCACATTACATTTTAAATAAAAATTATAATTGTATAGTTCAATTGCACAACTGTATAGTAAGTAGCAATTAAAAATTACTTTACATTTGCCTGACACTTTTATCTAAAGCAGCTTACATTTATGACTGGATACAACTTGAGCAGCTAAGGGTCAAGGGCTTTGCTCAGGGGCCCAACAGTAGCAACTTAGCAGCAGTGGGGCGTGAACAAGCATCCTTCTGATGACAAGTCAAGAGTCCCTTAACAACTGAGCTACCACTGCCCCCGAAGGTGTATGAAAGTAAACAATGAAACAGAATAGGATATCAGTGACATGTGACATGTTGTATATAATTGTAAGTCGCTTTGGATAAAAGCGTCAGCTAAATGCCATAAATGTAAATGTACATGTTGTGACATGTTGTGGCACCAAGGGGAGGAGTTGTACAGTTTTACAGTGAAAACTGGCTTGCTAAAGGGATAAGACAGAATGTTTGAAATTACCAAAATTCATGAAAGTTTTATCAACCAAATAGTTGTTTTTTTTTCAGTCAAAAAGTAAGTATATATAAAGTATACATTTTAATAAGCAATTTATCTTATGTCAAAAGTCAAATGTCATAAGAGAACTTCAGAATATGTAAAAATGTAAAACTCCACCAGAGGGCACCATGGAGCCTACATCTTGCGTTTTAATTATTGAGGTTGCCACACACCGGCCGAGCCAAAGAGACAGACGACCTACTCTATATTTTTGTGGTCGGTATCACTGTCCCTACTGTACTGACTAGGATACATTAAATGAGTAAATAACAAAGCAATTTTTTAAGTCGCTCTGAATACGAGCGTCTGCCAAATGCCGTAAATGTAAGTAGTAATTAGTACAATGTTCAGTTCTAGTTTGTATGCCATTCATACTGTTTTCATGTACTATACAGGAAGGAGATATGCACATGTAGATGGACCCAGTAGCTCATTTGCGCAGCATTACTGACAGAGAGAAAAGAAAACCATCCCTTCTAACTGATGAGAGCAGACTGACAGAGTGATAGTGACTTTCAACAACATTAACTTATAAAGTGGCACATACGTGCTGTTTAACAATAAAAAGCAATACAGAAAGACTCTAATCATTGATCTTGAAATCGCAATATAACATGTTCAATACTTACCTCGTCATCAGAATACTCCATTTCAGCAAAATGCAGCTGCCAATTAACTTCAGTAACCTTCACATTTGAGCTGTCAAACACCACAAATCATTTACTTTGTACTTCCATTGTTGCACTAATACAATTAATTAACTAAGGTTTTAAATAATAATAAATAATAACAAAAATGAGGTCGTTATTCAGCTGCTTTGTGTGTATATATTATTGACACTGCTTTGTGTGTGTGTGTGTGTGTGTGTGTCTATATATATATATATATATATATATATATATATATATATATATATATATATATATATAATATCCCACTAGCTTCAAAGGAACTGCTTAAAATTATACTTTTCTGAGACGTATTTTATTACTATAACTACAGATTTAAATTAAATTAGCGCGTAGTCTGATGCTACTGTATTGATGGTAAAACTGTTAGACTTGTTTATTTAAAAATGGATCATAACATCTATAACCGGACTGGCTATTTTAAAGTTTTACAGTATTTTAAACAACCCCACCCTGTATGTGAAAAACCTCCCTGCCAGTTATGAGTTTGGAGGTCTTTTCCAAAGTGGCAGATGGCAGCAATTAGTTTGAGCTTCATTTTATAGTTTCGCAAGAAACGTTCAGACATGTAACCTACACTATTCGTGTACAATCCGAGTATTTCAGTACAAGCGCTTTCATGTTTTAAGTTAATTCTTAGACACCAACCCTATTCCAAAAAAGTAAATGTCAAACTATTTTATAGCAAATTCTACATCTACAATTCTACTACCACTAAATTAACTTGTTTATTTGAGGAGGACGAAGAGCAAAATATCCGTCTAATTTTTAAAAAATGTTTCAGAGCTACTTACTTTTCTCCACCTTTACGTAACGGATAACCGCTGAACGGATAACTACTACACTCCCAGACTGAACTAAAATTCGTCCTTTAAGAGGCAGACTAAACCATTTTTGGATTGTGCAGATTACTACGCGGCGTACAATTATTTGCTTAATTTGCTATTTCAGTATTCTTTTTTTCAGGTTGGCTAGTGAGCCTAGATTTTACAAAATGCGAGTGGAAAAGACGCAGAGCCTACATCTATTGTAAATCTGAACATATGAACAGTGGTTTAATCCACTATTCAGAAAATGAACAGAAAATGAAAGTAGGAGTAGGATTAGTCACTGACTAATCTATGGTCAGGTTGAACAGTACGATAAAAGTGCATTGCGTGTTTTGAATAGATTAACACGTAATATTTATTTTTATTTGCATGTATTCTCATGATAAAACTATAAGGTGCAAACAATATTCATGAAAGTGATTATTATTTTTACATTATTTCAATTAAAGTTAGTTCATTACGAGACACCCTCTCCGCTAAGTTTCATTTGCTTCGTAAAAGAAACTGTGTTAACTTTCGTTCTTACTCAGAAAAATCACAAGGCCACACTATAGGCGCTCTATTCACTACATGCAGAGTAGATAGTTATGTAGTATTTCACTTTGTTCTCCTCCAAAAGACCAGTATTCAAACCATTTCTCCAGCCTTTGTGTTGGTTTGGCTTTTTTTAATTATTATTTTTACCTAGAACAGTTTTGAATGCAGGGGTCAAAAAAACCTTGGTATTGTTTGAAGTGTTTGACATCGCTGCAATGTTATCTTTATAACATAGTTATAATTAATTTAATAAAACATCAACGGTCTAGTGTCTACATTGTCAACAGTCTTGCTTGTTCCAGTGAGAATGTTTTCATTCCTATCCTGGCTCAGTAAGAACTTGATTTACCTGCTTGTTCACTGGTGATAACAGTATGCTCAAATGTTCTCTGTTCGTTTAGCGCTACACTGGATACACAGAGCAGATTAATTGATGAAAGCTCATGAGATTCAGGAGAAGTTTTGTTTTTGTTGCATTTTCAGCAATAATCCAAAAGTTTCAACTCCAGTCCTCTTGGGTTGCACTGCCCTGCACAGTTTCTCTATCCTCAACATACCCGATCAAAGCCGTCTAGTTATCAAGTCCTCCCTGAGCAAGTTGTTAAATAAATGAGTCCAACAAATGTGTCATTAATGCCATGTTAACAAATAGCTTTTCAGTCACAGTTGCTCACAGAGAAATGCATTACAGTAATACCATGGTCAGATTTTATGAGCTGACAAGTGTGAAGGTGTTCTATTGGTTCGATTGTGCTGACATGTTTCCATTTGCATATAATATCTGTTTATCTGTCATTCACTTTGCTTAAAGACACTAGAGACTGTAGCTAGAATTAGGCACTACACCTGGATCAACCAGCCACTGTTACCCTCTCAGGGTTTCATCACAGCTATATTCCTTCATCACTTGCATCATCATCATCAGTATATATCAGTATTCATTGTACTCTCCCTGTCTGATGGCTTCTTTGAGGATCTGTCTCCTGTCTTTTTTCCTGTTGGCAGGATTACGTGTGGCAGGTGCCTCGGCCTCTGACAGCTTTAAAGAGTGCAGGCAGTTCCTCTACATGCGAACGCCACCCGCTGGCATCCAGGGGACCAACATGAAAAGGATATGCCAACGCTATGGAGACAAGCCACGCTACGCCACCCTGTATGACAGCAGCCGCCGCTGCCTCTGTATTCAGCCTACACCTTCAAACAATCAGATGGGCAGGGGAGGATGGACACGCCCTGGATGTATGAACCACAGGTCAGAGAAAGAGTTTGTGTTGGTTTGTGTTGCTTTATTGTGTTACTTTGGAGTAAATTATGGTGGACTTTCCCTCATGAGAAGCATAATACACGGAACAAAGGCAGGGTTGGATTAGATAACCATGGAGCTCATACGTCATATGTCCCAAGCCTGCTCATACATACTGCAGACGAGTCACATATTGCATGAATTGTTCATCATTTATTTTCTGTAGACCAGGGGACTGGTGAAAGTGATGAGAAGAGTAATTCTGCTGCTTCTTTAGAGTGGTACTAAATCAGGCCAGAGTAGGCAAGTGTACAGTGAGGTGTTAATGGGATGTTGACAGGGGCCATTTCTGGTAATGACCAAAATGAGAGAAAAGGTTTCTTTTACAAAGACTTCTAAACTGTTTTCCTGCTAATCAGAAATTAGCACTGTTCAATCAACATGTGAACAAAAAATGTGAAGTTACAACAGTTGCCAATGTAGATCATAGTGATTAGTGGTTTATAGTAGCAATGGGCTGAACCCCATGTTTTCCTTTCCTGGATTGAACTGATTTTTCTGTTTGTTTTTTTTCCTTTCATTCTTTTTCATAAGCAGTCACGTTCTCATTCTTCTCCTTGCAGCTAGCCACTGTGGAGGACAGTCCAAACATGCAAATTCTGCCCCCTAGTGGCAAGCTGGACCCATTGCTCGAGGAGAGCCAGGCTCTGTTAGAGGACTATTTCGATGCCGCGGCATATGAACGTGGCGCACTGAACCCAGACCAGCACCAGGCAGAGAGCCAGGACAAGGCTGCTACCTACACTCTCACCAACGTGGTGCCTCAGATCACTGACTTCACCAAGGGCTCGTGGGAAGCCTATATCGACAGAGTAAGACGTCGACTCAACAACTTCTGCCGAGGGGTTGCTTACATGGTGACTGGGGTGACCATTTCTGGGGTAACCATCCGAAGAGGTGGGCAGGACAGACTGGCTGTCCC
This sequence comes from Electrophorus electricus, assembly GCF_041902795.1. Classification (NCBI taxonomy): domain Eukaryota; kingdom Metazoa; phylum Chordata; class Actinopteri; order Gymnotiformes; family Gymnotidae; genus Electrophorus; species Electrophorus electricus. Next base: position 7,824,277 of record NC_137509.1, read on the forward strand.
CAAGCACCTGTGGTCAGCCTACTGTTGCCCACGGTACGAGCGTAATTCACCCTATGAAGTGAGGTATATGTTCCCTTCCTATGGAGCCTATGGTCTCAATGACATGATGGACCATGATGTTGTGGAGGTGCCTCTAAGAACACTGGAGAACTTTCTGCAGAGCCAAACAGGAACGGACAGAAACGTTAGCATTTTCCTCAAAGGCTGCATCTCAGAGAACACATTTAAAAGGAAGAAAAGGTAGAAATAATAGAAATATGTCATGTCACAGTATTTTCCGTGTATATATGTTATTCTAAATGGAAGCAAGAACAAGTCAACAGTATGTATTATAACAGCATTCCTTTTTATTCTGTGTTTAAAATGAGATGAAGTCTTAGCTGCCAGCCAAGACATTGTTATAATAGGGCTGTTGTAAATGATGTACGCATTAAGACACCTGCTTATCTCCGACTCTGACTCTCTCTGCAGGTCATTTTCATTCTTATCATTGATATAGTAAAATAAGGCAAAGCTCAAATGTTTCCAAGGCAGTCAAGGTGTACGAAACGTCATAACTCATAAAAAGTACAAAGTTAACTTTTCTCCTCAGTAATGGACTGTAAAATTCTTAGCTGCGAAGCATCTCATGGAAGTGGATTGTAAGCCACTCACCCCCTCACTCACAGTTAGCAAGCAAGAGCTTCTCCACAAGGTGGCAGTGCCATGGTGATGCTTCGTATCAATGACACGATGTGTCATTGGTGTGACAAGCTTTGAAATATAACTGTTTGTAGGATGAGTGCTAAAGAGGGCTGACAGCACCAAGGATGTAGGTTGAGTTCTCAGGGAGCAGTACTGTAAGTCAGCCTGACAGAGCGTCTCCCCGAAGGAAAATGGTCTTTGGAGGCAGCAGTTTTTTTATTGGATGGGTGTGAGGAAATTCCTGCTACAGATGTGGAAATATTTGTTTGTAAGTAGAGTGTAAATGGCATGTTAAAGAGTCTGATTTTTTGTGGTAAAATCATCTGTGCACTCCCACTCCTCTCTCAATTATCGTACCATCTCTCTGTGTGTGTGTGTGTGTGTGTGTGTGTGTGTGTGTGTGCGTGTGTGTGTGTGTGTGTGTGTGTGTGTTTCTCTTTCTGTAAAGTAGCTTCTCTGCATAGGTCAGAATTGTGTGTGAGCCTCCTTAGAGGAGATGCCTTCTTGCTCCTCTCTGCTCTTCTCCTCCTCTCCTGCTTCACCTCTCCTGTTCGGCCCAGCGTGGATGACTCCTCTGGGGAGTACATCTGCCAGCGATATGTGGGAGAGCCGAGCTATGCAGCCCTGTATGATCCAGCTCTGCCTACATAATAAAAGTTTCCAACAGAGAGAAGGTGGGCCGTAAACCTACGAGCGCAGCCACCTCACCAACGTGGTGCTCATGATTGAGGAGTTCCTCCACAACCAGTGGTTGCCTCACCTTGACGCCATCCGTCAGCGTCTCAACAGCTACTGTCCTGGCACAGCCTGCTTGGTTACTGGCATCACCATGGTTACTGGGCTCTGTCTGCACGGAGGTGATGCTCGCTGGGTCACCGATACAAAACATATCTGCCCTGATTGTAGCCTGGGGTGCCATACAACATCCATGATGAGTTTCCCTGCTGTGCTGCATATGGCCTGAATGAGGTGTTACTTCAGAGTCTGCAGATGCAGGAGAAGTAAGCGAGATGGCAGTGGATCGAGAAGTGGATTAGCTGGTCGACAGTAACTGTTTATCAAAGGTGTAATTATGCAGAATGCAGAAATGTAAGAGTTATAGGTAACTTTAGTTTTTTGCTTTAATTCAGGTTGGGCTAAAAGACATCTCTCTATTGTACATATTGCATAAATAATCATTTTTAATAAACTACAAAATAAAAATAGATTACACCATTTCACTCTGTTAATAATATGTAAACTTTAAGAAGAATGATTAACCAGAATCAACAATCTTGGTGTTTTGCAGTACTGCATAAATAAACTACTGTTGAAGGTCATTACCAACTCTACATTGACAGTAGTGTTAGTTGCATATTGACACATTTGGCAGTGATTCAGCAATCAAAATTAATGTAACACACACTTAATCTATTGATTAAATATGGTTAAAAAGGAACATCATTTTGCCTAGGATTTAATGGTAGGCCAAAACTGAAAAACCTTCATAATAAAATTCTGGGTGTTAATTTAAGTTTGGAAATGTTCTAGTAAGATGCCACTGACACAGCATAGTGTGTCTACTTCATACAAATGAATCCTTCCAGTATCTCTCTGAACTACTGAACGGCTTTAGTCAGTCCAGTGGTGAGCAGATCAGCTGGGGTCAAACTCTCCTTCCTGGTTTGCATGCTGAAGTAGATTACAGGAGACTGAGGCTGTCACATAAATGTGCTTCTCTTTGCTCAGAGTGGGTTGCTAGCGTGAGTGGCGGCAAGTGAGTCCAGGCAGTGGGGGGACGTACACCAGCTCAGAGACACGCAACATAACGCCTTGATTAAAGCAGTCCTGCTATCTTTGTTCCTGCACTTTAATCCTGTGCTTCGTTTACAGCTCATTCCTGTGTGGCGTTCACCATGGTAACGGCCTGTGCGTGCACTCCTCTCCTGGCTGCTGTGATGTGGCTTCTAGCCTGCTCTCGGACGAGAGCCACTGTGGAGCAGGCTCTCTCTCCAGAATGCCGCGAGTTCCTGTACGTGGGCAGGGCACCCGTGGGGCTAGAGGACCACTCGCTGGTGAAGATCTGCCAGCGCTACAACAAGAAGCCCCGCTACGTCACCCTATACAACACCAAGGACCACGTGAGAGTTTACTCTGCCTACACCTTCCATGGCTCTGACGAGGAGAAGATGGTAGACGTCCCGCGAATGTATGAACCGCAGGTCAGTGATATCTTAAATCCGTGGCTTCTTTATGAGCTGCAGTTGGCTCGCCTGTCTGAAACAGAAAAACTCCTGGACTGCTCCTGCACTCCTGTACTGCATATTTTAGATAACAGCTTGTTCTGTTTGCTAGAGTTTTTAAATTCACACTTTAACAGTGCAATAGAGAAATGTGTATTCTGCCTAATGCCTAATTTATAACCATTATATCTGCTATTTGTATTTCTCTGCTTCAGTGAGCAGCTGTCCACCTCTTTGGACACAGGTGAAATGCAGCCCTTCCCACGTGGCTACGTGCACCAGAACTTTGAAGATGCTCAGGCAGTCCTGGAGGACTATGCCAACGTTGTACTCTATGAGCGGGGGCACCTGAACCCCGACGAACACCAGGCCACACCCGACGACAAAGCGGCTACCTACACGCTGACCAACGTGGTGCCCCAGGTGCGGGAGTTCCACAAAGGCCCATGGAAGGCCCAGGAGCGCGTGGTCCGCCGCCGGCTCAACAACTACTGCCGGGGCACAGCCTACGTGGTGACGGGCATCACTACCTCGGCCAACATGATCCGTAGGCACAACATCGACCGGGTGGCCATCCCCACTTACATGTGGTCCGCCTACTGCTGCATCGAATACGACCGCAACGCACCATATGACGAGCGCTACAGGTTCCCCGCCTTCGCCCACTACGGACTCAACGACAAGGAGAACAACGAGATTGTGGAGCTGTCTGTCCCCAAGCTCGAGGAATTCCTGAAGAAGTCCACATTTGTGGACAAAAACTTCCAAGTATTTGCTGAGCAATGTGTGCTCCCTGGATCCACCTTGTCCTAGTTCTGCCTAGTAACGCTTTAATCTCTCTATTTACATATCATTGATCATAAAAGTTCACATATCAATGTAAGGTAGCGACAACATAACAGACTTTTTAAAAATTAATTTTAATCAACTGGACAGAAATAGAATTAGAAAAAACAAACTTTTGTTTTCATTTTTACAGTACATAATTTGAATATTGAAAATGTTCCAGAATAAGTCAGTGAGTGTAATGGAATTCTGGTTACATGTCAAAACAAATTTTAGTGCAAAAGATCTAGTTCAGCACTAGCACCTGTGTTAAATATTGTATTTTCATCACCTATTAAAATTTACTCTACACCCACCCACTGTGTGCATGTATTCAACCTTCCTCCCAACACTCCAAAGCATACATGACAAAAACATAATGAAAATATTCTTCACTAGGATTATGTTCTTAGGTAACGAACAATTTAAAAAACTACAATGGAGCACATTGTAGCAGTAAAACTGCCAAACGAAACCTCACCATCTGGCATTGTCTAGTTTGAACATATTCCAGAAGATTTATGCCTTAACCTAAAATATCTAGATACACACAAACAAGTAAACACATATATACAAGTAAACTACTTATCCTATAGTTTGAATACTTTTATTAAGATGTGAATTCTTTGGCCTCATACAAAAGCAGAAGAGGTGTGACTGCATGCAAAGTATACAATATGTTGGTAGTTTTAAGGTATAGTTTGGTGAACTTTTTATATACTTAAACGCCATAGAATACCCAGTCAAAATTGTTTACAGAAGAATTCATCAACTGATAAGGTTAAGGATCATGAATATAATGTCACAAACTTTTCAAACCGAAAAACTATAAAACAGCCCTACTCATTGTGATTTCTATTTAGCATAGTGATGGTTCTATAAAGAGCTTGGATGCTTTGCATTGTATATTGGATAACTCGTGTGAGTACCAATGTCTCTGAACGACTTACGCTAGATGTTTAACCACAAGGTAATCATGTTAATGTCCTCTGAGCTGGGTGATCAAAATGGTCAAACCTCTGCTTGCTTATAGTTTGCATACACATCTGCAAATGAATACTGGCCTTCGAATTACACCTCTGATAACAGCTGAAATAAGGCAATCATTGTATGCAACCTCCACCTACGGGGAGAGAGAAAGTCATCCTAATACTAAATGAGCTCTGCAGTACTACAGAGGGACCTCTCAAGTGACAGTAGTCTTTACGCTTTTAAGAGCAACCTTGGCGCAGAGAAGAGAAGGCAAGTCTGGGACACCTTAAAGGCATCGGCCAGTAAACAGAAAAGGAGTGGAGCTGGGGCTTAGCATGAGGAGAGCGCCATCACGCTGTGACCCGCTGGCTTTGCTGTGCCCACGGTTCCTTTGGACTGTGCACGTGCAGACTGCGGTCGTGGACGACTTCAACCACGATGAGCACTGCAAGGACTCCCTCTGCATGGGCACGCCGCCTCGAGGCTACCTCAGCAACGCTCTGAAGAAGATCTGCCAGCGGTACCAGGACAAGCCGCGCTTCGTCACCCTCTACGACCCCCAGAAGCACATCCCCGGCTACTCTGCGTACACTTTTAAAAAGTCTGCCGGGGAGAAGGGAGTGGACTTCCCCTGGATGTTCGAACCCCAGGTAAGCGTTCCCGTCACTGCTGTTAAAAAGCCTCGAATTGAAAAAGACGCTATAGGCACTAAGTGATACAGATCTTTCCACATCTGTCTGCTCACTGCATGGTTTTATTGTAGTCCATATCATTTTGTGTGACGTGCTCTGTATGTGTTGAGGACACCGAGCCTCTCTGATACTCATGCTTGCCAACGGTCTCCCCATGCGCAGCTGGCTTCAGACAAGGGCGGCAATAACATGGAGCCCTTTCCCCAGCATGCCCGCATACACATGAACTTCCAGGACACGCAGGCTGTGCTGGAGGACTATGTCGACGTGGTCCAGTACGAGCGTGGTCAACTGAACCCGGGCCAGCACCAGGCCGACCCGTTGGACAAAGCCGCCACCTACACCCTCACCAACGTGGTGCCTCAGGTCAAAGAGTTCGGCGCCGGGCCCTGGGCCACACATGAGCAAATCATCCGCAAGCGCCTCAACAACTACTGCTATGGCACAGTCTACATCATCGCAGGGGTCACGACCTCTGGGAACATGATCTGCCGTGACAACCTGGACCGTGTGGCCATTCCTGAGTACATGTGGACTGCCTACTGCTGCACAAACTATGACCATAATGCCCCTTATTCTGAGCGCTACAAGGTCCCCATGTTTGGTGCCTACGGCCTGAACGATCGCATCAACAACAACATGATGGGGATTCCTGTTAAAAGTCTGGAAAAGTACCTGAGGGGCAGGATGAATGTGGAAAAGAACTTCCAGATCTTCTATAACGACTGTGTATCTGACACATAAGGTGTCCTCAGATGATGTGGCCTAGAGATGGTCTTCATGGCACTGCATTTGTCCTTATACATTTACGGTGGAGGTTATGTCTTGTATCTTATATGTTTAATTTTATGACTTATGATTTTAAAGCACAGAATAAGTTAGCTTGATTATTTGTATCTTCCTAACATCCAACTTCAGTAGATAGAAAAAGTAGTTTAGTCATTAGTGTCTACATTTTGTGCATATCTTTCAGCCCCGGAAATGTAGCATAGCCCAAATGCCACACTAAAGTTCCATTTAAGTCTTCACGTTTGCCTGAGGGAAACTGTACCACGTGACATGAACGAAGATGCGCTTTCTTCCCCTGTGTTTTCAGTTGTTCGAGAGACACAAATGTATTTTAAAATTGGTTTTGAAATTTGCAGTGTGCTAAAGGTCACAGAGCTGTGCTATTGATGCAAAGCCCTGTAGATTAAAAAAAATAAACACAAGTGGTTAATGCTGTTCCTCGGTAAATTCATTACTAAACATCTAAAATGTATGAATGCGTCAACAGCACATTAAGTCAGTACAATGTCATGAATGGCCGTGTCCTATATTGACCACAAGAGGACATCAAAGCCTCTAATTAAGAGGTGAACAGACGTACTTAAAAGCAACACTGCTGTCTTTAGCTCCGACTAGTAGGAATGATTCCCGAATTCACGCAGACAGACTCAGACAACACATGTAGAACTTTGGGCATTTATGCCATAGCCAGTTAGAGATCAACAGAAGGAGAACATTAGCGCAACAATCACTTTTTTGTCTGTGGAAGACAGAGGTTATAGAAGGAGCACTGATCTAGAGACTGCACTCGTTTCCACGACACCCAGCCTTGTCTCTGCAGAGATTCCTTATCCGGGGCAGGACCGTAGTAGTGGGGGTCCATTATCAGTAGGTAGCTGCCCTGTTCCCCAGTGCACACACCAAGGACGCACTTGGAGGAGTTGTCCCTGTCTCCACCCATCATGACAGGGCTCGCGTGGGTGAGGAAATGCTGGTGAAGCTCCCTCGCTGCTCCCTCGAGCTCCGCCCCACCACTCCGCACGTGCACAATGCGACACGCAACGTCATAAAGCTGGTCCAGGACCATGGCGGCCTCGCACGTTCCTATCCACCCTCGGGACCCCGGGAACGACGCGGGCTTGTCTCCTATTGTGACCAGGAGCTGCTGGACGGCACGGAGGCTCGGGGGAGGTCCGGAACGCAGCCAAGAGCACATGGTCTGAACGGTGCGGTACCCGCAGCCCCAGCCTCGGTCATCTTCACCGTCACAGCCGTAGTGGTAGTAGAGACAGTCCCCGGACACCAGAGAACAGCTGGCATAGTCGGCCAAGGGCGGACGCAGTCCCTCGTGAGGATTCTTCAATAAAGCATGTGGCAAAGTTGTGTTTGTGATGGTGGACACATCTCGTCCGTGTACTCGCCCTCTCCGATCGCTCTCTTCACTTTCGGTCCCGATTTTCCTGTCCATAGCAGTGCACAGGCCACGTCGCTATAAATGTCTTAAATTCGACTTAAATTTATACAATTTTCTATTTTTGGTACATATGTGTATACTGGGGGGAAACGCTCCCTTACATAATGTTCAGAATAAGATGTGTCCACAAATTATGACAAATGAACCCCGCACATCCAAAAACTAGCTAGGGAAGTCTAGTTATCTTGTCCGACTACAAAATCCTTCCCGCGTATGCGGTGACACATATTAAACAGTTCCACCATCGATGCGTTAGCAGGTGTAGGTTGATTAGAGGTGTGCTAGTGGCTATACTCAGGAGTTTGTAGCGCGTTTCGATTCTCAGTCCAAACACGTAACCTATCATTAATAAATTAAAATGACAATTTATTTGCCGCCATGATTTCAATTATCCGACCTTTATTCAACAGTCTGAGTACCAATTAATTTTCTGGACAGTCAGAGAAGACGTTCGAGAAACAGTTTGCAAAGCAACGTGAAGTCTACCGCTCACTTGAGTCTACCAGATTATCCTCCGGCCATTCTAAATACGACGACGTTTCTGAGAATGGGAGCTTGATTGTAAAATGTGGAGAAAAAAGCTGGAGAATCTTGGTGAAAAAATAGTACTTTGGACGCGCCGTTCCTTTCTCATCACGATTTCTCCGACTAGGCGAGGATGCCGGCGCTCCTGGAAGCTGCAACACTCCGGCAGATTTTCTTACCGTATCTGAGATGACCATTTCTGCAGGATTACAAGACTGTGGTAGTGAGTCTCGGTTAAGACATTAATAACACATCCGAGTAACGTTGTAAAGTAATTACTTGTTTGAAAAGAGCAATTTAGGCTGAATGAAAAATACAGCTCACTACTTAGGCAGCTATAAGCTAAATTAATCGACACATTTTTATTAAAATATGTTTCTCTTTAATGTCCAAGTGGAAGGTGACTGGCTCATCTATTCCAATAAACTGGTGTCTTCTCTCGGCTCTTTTCTAACTTTGGACGGCGTGCTGATACTTCGACGTACTCGTGTTGTGGTTACTATTGCGTGCCATTATAAAAGGTGAGTGTGTTCAAATCTGAGTGTACTGGGACAAGGGTTCTGTCCTCCATTCTGTGAGTCTCATTGCTGCTGTGTTTTGTACGTTTCACAAACGGTTTAGAGTGAGTGCAGAACCACTCAGCCCTACTTGGCTACCCATGACCTTTACCATTGGAGTAGTGGGATTACTGCACTTCTCTTTAAATGTCATTGAAGGTGATCTAACAATTGGTTTTATTATATATTTATTTTTATTTTATCATGTCTTGTCAACATTTCTTTGTTAGTACAATTATTAGCAAATTATTAACTGCCTCATAATTTAACAGTTTAACAGTTAATTCTATTGTACTTTACTACAGATGTGGCTCCCCGCGTAAGTCCAATGTTTACCAGCAGGGGGAGCCATTGCTCCTGGAAGCAGCAGTCCACGCTCCCTTGCACCCTCGTTTACGGATCTACGTAGATCTCTGTGTGGCCACTGTGCGTTCCGACCCTCTCTCAAAACCCAGCTATGAGTTTATAGCTGATCATGGGTGAGTGGCCTTTTGAATGTATTCATTCTATATATTGGGTACAGCCTTTATAATTGGTACTTTTCTCTGACTCATTTCACTAGTGACTACCTTCTTTCTGACAAATTGCTTTATTTGCTCATATACTAGGTGTCTGGTTGACAGCCTCTTGCCAAACTCTTCATCTAAATTTCACAGAAGGCCAGGGGAGAATGTCCTTTTGTTCAGCATTCAAGCATTTCAGTTTCCTCAAGATCAGGGAAAACGGGTTGCATTTGCAGTTATTACAGTGGAATTAAATTTCTTGCCTCTTTGACTTAGGCCACCTTGAGAGAGTGTTTGGTTTGCACAGTACCTAACGATCTTTATAAATAGCTGTTTGTTTACCTATTTATTTATTTGTGTAAGATGCATTATATTTTGCAATTTTTCATTCTTGATAACTTCTTATATATTAGATTTTCATCAGCTGCCATTTAAGAGCTACTCTTCAACACAGTCCACCTGACGTCCAGAACAAAGCTTGCTATTTTCATGGGCCTTCATTTAGGTCAGTCTTCTTGTTATGGGACAAAAAAGATAAAAACATGTCTCTTGTGTGTTATTAAAACTTTCCCATATCAGGTGTTTGAGGAGACCTTAATGAATGCCCATGTAGTTAGGCATTTTTTATAATGCATCAAAGCTGACCCAGATTTGAGTTCACTCATTCTAGTGTGTGTGTGTGTGTGTGTGTGTGTGTGTGTGTGTGTGTGTGTGTGAGACTTGTGCAGCTGGCAGGCTACAGAGGGGAGTAGCAGTGTGCGTCTGTGCTGTGAATGGGCAGATTGTGCCAGGAACATGGCACGAAAGATGGACAGCAAATATGTGGAAAGAGGTTTGGGCATGGGGGGGGGGGGGGGGTGAAATGTTTAAATCTCATGAATTTTGTTTATTGCTTCAGTTTTCATATGTATGGGAAAATGTACCAAAAAATGAAATCCTCACCTAATCTCCTCAAGAAGCGCAGTCAGGATTGTGCCCGCACAGTTACACTGGCCTGGGCAGCTTATCATAGGGGACCTCTGTCTCACCTGAACAACTCTACACCTGGGATCCCTCTCCCTTCTTCTGAGGTAGGGGCACACCATGCAGTCACATCTCACTTTGAACATAACTGTGCAGAGTAACAGGAGGCTATTGATTCTGTTAATCTAATGGATGATATATTTTAATGTCTGGTTGTTGGTAAGAAAAAGTGGGCCCAAATATAATAAACATAGACTAATTTGGATATATTTGGTGATCCAGAACCAAAGTCTAAAGGAAATCCAAACCAAGTGATCGTTGAATGGTGTTCCCTGAATTCAGAGGACTGTTGAAACACAATTGTTTCCTTATGCAAAATATTTTCTTTAAATCATTCAAGCCATCTTAATCCATGTAGTTATTTGTTTAACTTTTATATACAAATAAATATATACAAAAATGTGTACAACTATGGTCTGTTGTATTCTGTCCTTTTTAAATCAACAGTTTGAAAGTATGTGCATTTGTATTAAAGGCTCACTGTTGCCCTTACATTTTAACTCTCATTACATTTCATAATTCCTGAAGTGGATTACTGATTTTTCTTAATTTGTCAGGGTTTCTTGGGGCAGGTATAACTGGAGGTTATGTGTTTCCTGTAGGTGCTTCCTCCCAGTCTCAGACCAGTCCTGCAGAATCTGTTGCCTTTCTCAGCTACCAAGGAGACCAATACAGGAACACAGTTCAAAATATTCCTGGACAGATAGGATCTCCTTTTCAAAGAAAGCAAAAACATCCCGTGTGAATGTAAACAAACAGGGGTAAAGACATCTGCCCTGTGTTGCTTTATGAAGATGACATTTATATAAATACTGTGGGGATTTGTATTTGCTGTGTACTGAAAATATTTGGATTAAAGAAACTGATATGAGACAAAGTTAAAGAATGCTTCCTTTTTATTGTTTTGCTATTATGGAGCTTTTATATATATTTTTATTTTATTTTTATTTATTTTTACCTTGCTGCACTTTTTGCGTGTTTTTGGGCATTTTTCTTTAGCTGCAAAACTTGGTTGCATATGCATTTAGCCTGTGGCTCAATCCAACATCCTCATTCTTTTTTTTAAAGAGTTTCTAATATTAGTCATTTTAGAAAGTTAAGCTTACAACACGTTGCCTCTCAGTCTTAACTAAACTCAAATCGGAGCATTTTGAATCTTTGTACAGTGGTATGGTGAGGTGTTGTCATCTCTGCCTTTTTTAAGAAATACTTTGAGATGTTTCTATGCTCTTCACATTGTCAGTAACCATGTAATAGACACTTCCAGTGCTTTGGCATCTATGTGTGTTTGACTAGTATCTGCTAGAGTTCTTCTACACCCTCTTTACCCCTAATAATCAAAGCTGATTTATACCAGCTCCACTCCTAGATCATATATGCATCCCCACATCCTCAAATCTTCCCAACACTTCCCATTCATCCTTACAACACGTTCCTCATTCACTCACCTCTGTCTTTTTAAAAAATTACTGAAAATATGTTTATACTATTTCAACTTTTCAACTTTAACCATCAGTGCTTGCACACGTTGCGCTGATGTTTCATGCCGCTGTCCCAGTGTTTTCACGGCACAGTGTAGTGTTTGACACATGCAGCATCCAAAGCCACATGTTATGAAAGTACAGTGTTGTGCTTATGAGTATGCACTGTGCTTAAGCTGCGTGTGCAGATAGCACACACACACACACACACACATTATATATATATGTATATATATATATATATATATATATATATATATATATATACTGAAAATATGTTTACACTATTTAGACTTTTCATCTATCTATATAGATAGATAATTATTGGATAGACAGTGAATAAAATTAAGCCACTAAATTTGTTGTATAAATGTCCTGAATATGCAGTGAAAACCATTTGAAAAAAGTAACATCAGGTATGGAAAAATCGTATTTCTTTTTACAAGGTTTCTGGAATGATGGGTAGATAACAGCTACAAGGCAGAAAAACAGAGAAGAATAGAACAGAGCCACAATAGACCACAATAAACATTCAGCATGACATCAACTTTTGGTTCTGGTCCAAAGTTTAGTCTTTTCACTTAAATGGCTTAAATCACATATGCAACAATGTTTAAAATGTTCATGGGTCTCCCAAGAATAAATTGAGACCCTTTTTTTTTTTAGAAGACTCGAGACACTTGTGTGGGGAGGGAGGGCAGTAGAAAGCACAACTTTGAGTGAAACTCCTGATATAACAAAGCATTGCTGGCACAATGGAGTTGAGTTCAGCACAGAGAGGCTTTGACTTATCCATAGGAGAGTAGTTATGAGTCTCCCTGGGCATGAGGAGAGCTCCAAGATTGGGAAGAGATCTGCTGGTGAGTACTCAAAAGCTTAATTAGCCTGTGCTGCTGTGCTTTGCACATAAGCTAACTGTGTGTTTTAGACCCCCCCCTTATCAAGTTCAAGTGCAAAAATGGAACCTTATGTATAGGGTTCGATTTAACGTTGGACATACTTGTCTTATACAACAGCTCATATATACTGTAAAGGTGGAACACCTAGCTAATACTTTCTGAGTAGCCTCAAAGATACCTGGTACCGAAAATTCTAATGCTTTATGTATATATCATTTTTATGGTCACTATGGGTCTTTGTTTGTTTACAGTTGTTTGCTTACATTTTGTTTTGCAAGGGGAATATGATTAGTCAGTGGTCCTTTAATTCTTCTAGATTGATCCATCTCAGACTTGGTGGCTTTGAATTTATAGTGGTAATGGTACTGACATTATTCATTTGTACCCGCTACTTAGTTTTAGTGAAATAGTTGCTGATCTGGCAGAAAACTGCTGATATGAATAACTAATGTTGTAATATCAGGAAGGAAATTTAAGTGACCAGGAGCCTGCAGACAATGTGAGAAGCTAAAAATAATTTCTAACGCCTTGTGTGTGACATAAAGCCTTTCCAACTCTCGTATGTCAGTCAAACGTCTGGCTCTTATGTCTGCACCGCACCACTTGCTGAATGTGACTTGGTTCTCTGATAAAGCAGTTGGCTGCAGTTTTGCTGGGAAGACTAGCAGAGTTCCCCTAACGCTGTGCAGTGGACCATGTGCACATGCATGGGGGGATTCCATGGAAAATACCGGTGCATGAAGTGCTTGAAATCATAGAATCATTTAGAAGTTTGCATTTTGTTTTTGATGCAGACTATTAAGTTGCCATGTAGATACAGGTCAATGCCTTCATTCAGTGAGGTTCAAACACTTATGAAAGTGACTTTTCAATATAATCATTTGAATGTTGCTTTTTCTGGATTAAATATCATTTTGCATTCAGTGCATAATTACTGGATTGCTTGTTTTAAGGCATCGGAAGTGGTTTCAGAAGTGCATGAGTTATACAAGAAAGTTATTGATGCACGTGCTTTCCTTGTGCTGAGAGCAGAACCTACACTGTAAAACCAGCAGACAACAAAGCATCACTTATTCTGAGTACTGAATGACAGTCAGTATCATGATTCTGATCAGTACTAATTCTTCTGCTGTGCTCTTCTGCCATGCTTGTGTATGTCATATCATTCTTGTCCCTTATTCTTCTTCTTACTATTTATAGTAGAGTTTGGTTTATTACATATATATGTAGTACAGTTTAAGTATACAGAGTTCAGTTTAATACTAAATATGTACCAGGTACGTGTGTATGATATTCTGTACTTCTCTAGAATCTGTAGTCTGATTCAGTGCTAAATCTGTTATTGTGGATTCAAGAATTATGATTCCACAGTGCCACAATAGTGATGTTAACCTCTAATACAAATGTGGACTTCCTTTTGTGTTAGAGCCACAGATAATGCAGTCTCCATTTATTTCCCTGTTGCTGCAGAGAGCAGAGGGCAAAGCTAGAAATATCTCGTTCCAAACAGAAAAGAAGCCTGACAGTCTAGCATTTAAAGCTTTGTTTATGTCACCAAATAAGGCTATTTTGAGTCTTATCTCCACATCTGCTGAAAGGAATCAGTGCACCTAGAGATTGGGAAAGTGATAACGGGAACAGTAAGGCTATTTATGTGGGAGGTCTGCCAAATATTTGGTGGGGGCTAAGCGGTCCACTCATTTGGCCGTTATCTCTCTGTGGAGAATGAGCTTCACCTCATAACCCATCATCGTGACACTAGGAACGCATCGCCACAATCTCCCACAGTGAGAAAAGGGCAGACATTGGAAAAAAGATAAGTGACAGAAAGGCAGAAATAGCTATAAGCTCGTGACTGTGTGGGAGACTCAAACAGGGAGTGTGCGATAAAGGTCTCTCTCTCCAAATGTACATATCAAGCAGATTCATATTCACTGGTTATAAACGTCTAATTTCCATGCCTACATATCAGAAGACCATGATTATGACTCTTGCAATAAGAAGGTGAAGAAGCAGATTCCTCGTAACTTTGGTCTTTGGTCGTCATTCTCCAAAGTAACATGTTTTTCAATCTTTTTTTTTTCTGTGTTTACATGTGGTTATGCAGGAATACCCATAGTAGGAGACTAGAACAGAAGGTCATTTCTTATTCACTGCATTGTGACAAGGGCATTTTACCACAGGTATGGCAGGGGGTGGTTTGATGTCCATTTAAGCGTAATGTAGGTCATGTACCTGGGAATGAACAGATATGCTATTTCTCAATGTGCTGAACATAACTTTTAATTTAACATATATAGCACAAAAATAGACAAAAATGCCTAGAATGACAATGTCATCGATGAGGTGGTCTTTAGTAGAATGTGTATCTGATAATAGTGCAACAGTATTTGGATAGACCCAGTGGGGATACAGGTAAACAGACTGGCTTGCAACACAAAACTGTTCCAGTTCAGTTCCGTGCAGTGATTACTTGCTCTGGACGTGTCTAACTCAAGAACAATAACTTCCGTCAGGCCTCCGTGGTGGCTCCTGCCTCCCTGGCCCCCATTCTTTCAGATGGGTTTCCTGTCTTGTGTCGCGCCAGTGGAAATGTAATGAGGAGCCCTATCTGGCTGTCTTCCCATTCAAGAATTAAGGGGGGATGAATAGCCCTAGACTGTTTACTAGGTGAAAGTACCTTCTCTTTCTCTTTTGCGCACTCTTTGACTCCGCATCACTGACTCCTGGCTGCCTTTGTTTGTTGTCGGAGACGGGTGGGGGGGTGTCCTTGGGTCTCCCGCATCGTAGCAGTTTCAGAGACGGCGCTGGAGCTTAGGAGTCACCGTGCCGAGACGCCCCCGCCCACGTCCCCTGTCCTGTCCTCCGTCCCCTACCCCCTCCGTGACCACAACACATGTTTCACAGCACGTACCTTGTGGCCCTTGCTGCTCTCGGCTTGGCTCAGGCGTAAGCAAACTGGAGTTTGGTCAAAAGGACAACACGCCTCTGCAAGGCATGGAGCCATGCTACGGTAGAGAGTGACTGCACACAAAGGCTTTTCTCCAAAATAAAGTAAAAAACAAAGCAATATAAACATCAGACATCAAAACGGGTGAGTTGACCGATGCTATTGTAGGCAGAAAATCATTGCAGCTAACTGAATATTTGATTCAATTCCAGCTGCCTTAATACTTGTATGATTTTGGGACTGATTTTAGTAATATTATCATGCTAAAATGAAACAAAATCCCTTTCATTGATCTAATTTACCATTTCTGTGTTTGAATGCAACAAACTTACTGAATTAGTGCCTCAGCAACTCAAACCACAACAATGGCCAGCTAATAAGAGTTAAGTGACCCCTTTATTTGTTAGAACATGAGCCTCTGTACTGGCAAGATATCCTAGTGTTAGAGAGAGAGAGGGGCTGACACCTGATATCGGAGGGAGCAAACCCTTCAATTTAAGTGTGACGAGTCAGGACGTTCGTGGCTATTTGCAACAGACAATTCCCATTCTCTTCTTCTTGTGGGAGTTTCCAGGACGTTATATGGAGATTTACGCACAGAGGGAGTTTACTGGGGGGTTAAGAACATTTCATTCCATGCAGAACACATGGAAGTGATGCTGCAGAGTTAAATGAACATGCAACGAGGCGCAGGATTTGTTGAGGCGCGACACACGGGTGGCTGTCAAACCTGTTACGTATTCATGTGTTATTTGGATGACACATTCGTAGAAGTTTCCTGTTATGTATTCAGATGCTTCTCCATTCTGCTTTTATTAGACTTTATATTAATTTTTCACAACGTGTGACATGTACATGTTATGCTTCAAATGGAAATCTGTAAAGGAGGAAACAATCTCAAGAATGCTCCCGACCCCTGACCTTTCCACATTGTGTCTTGTCCTTTGTCTGACCTTCCTGGATCCTCCTGACCGCCTGCAAAAAGGAGGAGTCACACCATCTATGTAGCCTATAAATCTCCCCGTGGTGCCAGCGAAAACTTTAAAAACGTTTCTGATAAACTAAGTATTACAGTGTGTAATGCTGTTTCTGGGTTCATCGTTTACGCTGGTTACCAAATTATATGCTGATTTTGTATATTACAGTTCTTACAACGGTCACGTTGATTTCCATTTAAAAACTCTTCGCTTCAGACTTTATGTTCTATATGAGAAATGTTCACAAGTGATTTATTCCAACGCTGTCTTCGATATCCCTCTGCCAACGTTTCATGTAATGCACGTATTAAACATGCACATGAATAATAGGACTTTCGTCATCCGAAAATTCGTTTGCGTCTCACAACTACAGTGCGCTGTGCTTTAAAATAACTCAGATGTACTGTGCGTTGGAATTTACAACTGACGAGTCGACCGACAGCGCCGCAGCAGGGTTAAACGTGAGAATGCCCCCCGAAGCTGAGCGCTGCCCCGTCTCTCTGCACTCCCCCGTCGACGGGCTGCGTTGCCCTACGCTGCAGACGTAAGAGCCTCGCTGAGTCAAGGCGTTTCCGATCAGCGCAACTTGCGTCCGAAAAGTGGCGGGAGCCTTTGGTCTGTTTCGAACCGTGAGGTGACGGCACGGAAAGATGATACGGGGGTTAAGCACGAACATGATCAGGTGTTAAAGAGAAATGTAATTGCTGCCATTACTTGTTTGAACAGTCACCCGTCACCTGAAAACCTGCGAGCAGGAAAATACATTCAGGGGATCATCCAGACAAGTTGTTATGAGAGGAAACCCTTTAAGGATTATTTAGCCTACGTCTTCGGTCTGCTGGGTGAAAGCAGATTATGTGACAACAATGAAAGAAAAACATTTTTTCAAAACAGGAAATAGTTCAGATAACCGTTCTAAGGCAGTGCAATTTTATTTGCACAGTCAAAGATTTAAAAAAAAAATCAAGTGAGCTACCAATGACAATTCCATAAAGCGCTTCAGCTGCAATTAAGGGGCAACAGACGGGGCCATGGGCGAAGCGGCGAGGACCTGTGAGAACCTATACGGATGCTGAGATGGAGATTCCCAGTGAGTAGCCAACAGTGGCAGCCTCGTTGCTTTTTTTTTTTACCCGATTCTTAAAAAAAAAAACCCGGTGTGTATGTATTCCTCTACGTCGTCTTTGCCACAGATGAATGGAAGTTTGCAGCCTCATCTATGTAATCGCGGAATCGGTTTCTTGGTGTGAAGGTCAATCCGTTCGTCCATACAAGCTTGCCAATAGGGTGAGGTAGCGTGAGACAGCTCGTGGCTCGGATCATCAGTGTGGACACTTCAGTGCATGTGCGCCTGCGAGGGTGACTGTAGGCAGCGCAACGTGGGTTCCGGGGAATAGATGTGTTTTGCCCAAGCAGTTAGTTTGTCTTCTAAAGATATTATTTAATTTTTCCATCATGTGTCTAAACAATGTCGCAGTGCTGTTCGAATGTTTCACTGTGCAGGTAAGATTTTTGTTACTTTTCGTTGATGTCGTACAATGTCACATAGCCATTCCGGAACATTAGATCCTGTTAGAAACGTAGCCTAGTTCATACCACGACCTATTGTCTACGTGATTGACTGCTTGTTATATTGGAGCCTATTTTTGATTCTCACAGAGGCTTTTATATCACATTGCCTTTATCTTATTACAGCTCATGTTACTAAACCTCCTAAAGTCTTACTAAACTACTGAAACTCTTAAAATGCGTTTCAGAGGGTCATTTATGACCTGGAACAGCCAAACAGCTGTCATAACTATGAATTATAAGTCGCGCATTCTTTTTGCTTTATGAAAATTGCTTAATCAGTTGCCTTTATTTGCTCACAAAATAAACAAAACGTTGTTTGCAATTAGTGGCACTCGCCAAATGTGGTATTAAGATGAGACACGACAGTCTACGTGGGGCTCGTAAAACAATGCCAACGGTAATGTTCTGTCCGAACTTATTCTGACTTGATCGATTACTGTAAAGAGTTTTAGCCATCACGTGACACCGTGACGTTCCTCTTGCCTTGCGGTTTATCAGGTGGTAGCTGAATGAAGTAGCGGGCAGTCACCTTGAAATAACTGTCCTCAAGATAAGGGTTAAAATGTTGAACTAATGTTAATGATGATTTCATAATGATAAGTGCTCTTTATTCTTTGACTAGTATTAAATGGTTTTAAGACATATCACACCTGTATTAAGATATGTAAGAAAATGCTGAAGAGTATAATATTAAAGGTTCTCAGCATACCAGACATCATTCACATTGAATTTCTTAACCATGACTTGGCAGTGTCTGTCACTTAACTAAAGGGACTTTAGAAGTAGCTGACTCACTTCGCATCAATTGCTGAGTCATTAGAAAATGACAGTGCTCCAGTAAATTTGGGATAGTCAGTGATTCAGCAGAAACTGTGTAGTGTGGATGACTGTATGGGCTTTCTAAAGTACTGAAACTGTGATGTGCACACTTCAGGAGTTCCCTGCTAAAATGTACATTGTGTTCTGAGGTTACAGTGCAAAAACAAAAGAATCCTACCTCCCTAAGAAATGAATCCATTTTACATTTTAGGATGATAAATGGTGTTTTAGCTAGTACATATTTGTACAAACATTTGCCTATTGCTAAGTGAAAGACCTTTACATTATCAAGGGTAACACTTGTCAATGTGCCAGACTTCACACACCCAAAGCAGAAAATAGACACGATGTTGGCATTGGGTATAATGTTGGCACGTTCCCTCTTACTTTTAACATTGGCTATGGTCCTGACTTTGAGCCCCTAATCTTGCAGACACTCAGCACTCTCTCTCTTTCTGTCTCTCATTCACGGGCAAAGAGCCAATGTGTGTTTGTGTGTGTCTGTGTGAGAGAGAGAGAGTGTGTAGGGGTAGAGAGGATAAGCACATTCTCCTTCTCCCTAAGGTCACATTTAAAGGTCAGTTCTTTATTTTTAAACAGCCTTTTAAGTCCTACTATAGTACTACCCATGTGCTTGATCCTTGTGTCATATTCAGCAAGTGCCTCGTCATCTTTCATGTGCATTGTCATGATTTATGAACAGCTTCAACCTCAATGTAGTATTTCTGGTTTATCTGAGACACTTTGACAGACTTCAGATTTCTACTTCTTGAGAGGTCATCATGTAGTGTTGATGGGCCTTCAAAATGGCAGTGGGAAACCATTAGGTTTCCTTATTGGCAGCAAGTTCTTCATATTATAAGAGAGGATGAGGGTAAGAGGTCATCTATCTCAGTTAAACATTTATTTGAGTGCAAGAAGCCACTCTTCCTGGGAACTGCCTACAATTAATTCAGTTAGGTGACTGTGTAATTTGTTTAAACATGCTGGTCTAAACATAAGCACAGTTCCTGGAAACGTGCCCATGTGATGCCTAGTTGCGAGGCGGACGTGCATTTCCCAACATTGAAAACGTTGCCACCAGCATTCCAACAATGTAACTTAACCTACTTATGGATTTATTTAGAGTTCAACTGAACTTCATTGGCTTTTATGATAAGTCACCACTTCTTTGCTCTGTCACAACGTGATGGTGCAGTTTTGAAGGTCATGTTCATCTTTTGAGGATTCCCTCGGTTTTGACATCACCGCGAATTGCACAATTTCTTTTCCTTTTTCATGCTACCATTCTGTCGCATCGAAACCATGAAGCTGTTATTTTTGTGCCGATGAAAAGAAAAAAAAAGGTTTTGGTTTTGTGCGTGATGGAGCACCCTTACCTACACCACTGGAAAAGGAGGAAGTGTATGGCATCCAGAGAAGACATCCCCTGTCCTGTAAATATTGTTGTTAGCAGGCAGTTGCTGCTGAATAGGTGCAAATGATGCTATGACATGGGGTAACTATTCCCATTACCAAGCAAAGAGGATCACTTATTATCAGTCTCTGTGTGGCAGTGACACATGGGAGTATCACACAGGTGTATCAGACCACACACACACACACACACACACACACACACACAGAGTCATCTTCCTTAGTCCCCTCTTTCACACCAGTCATGGTAAGACTGCGCTGCTTGAAATCCTGTAAAATTTGCATCCTCACATTTTCTGATGTGGAAGGACACTCCATTAATTCATTTAAATTAGTGTGTTCATTTCAATCATATAAAACTTTTTAGTGAATATTAATATAATATAATATAATAATTAAAATCTGTGCAACCATTTAACTTTAAATGACCTGATTGATATTTGAGTACAGCTGATAGTGAATTTACAAAGCTAAATAATTGCAACTGCCTATGTAAGGAAAAGTGCCTCAAGTCAAATGCTAGGAAGTTTGTTGCTAAGGAAAACAGCACAGTGCAGGATCTCTCAGCTCTGCACTCACATGCTTCCACGTGACTAGTGAGCAAAATGCGTAAAAGGACATTAAGGATTTTAGGCATGTATATAAACTACGTGGACTACACAAGCCATCACAAGGAAGGTTTTAATTCTTAAAGGTACTTGCATGCAAGGAGCACCTATAGAGCTTGCGCTGTTGTCTGGAACGCTATTCCAGTGGTTATGGTTGATATCACCTATCAAGCTTCTACAGATCAGCAAGAAACACCAGGGTTAAGCCATTAAGTCCATGCAGAACCTAACAGGAAGCCGATGTAAATTGAATAAGACCTAGTAAGACCTCTGGTTTTTAAAAGCATTAAGGGCTTTAAACATCGTGAGCAAGACTTTGTAGTCATTGCAAAATTCAAAAGAAATCCAAAGTAAATTGAATATGACTTAGTAATATGCTCTAACGTAGGCTTCTGCACTACTTCTGTACTAGTTTATTTAGGCCATGTAGGTTTAACATGTCTTACTTTGGATATGTTTCTTTAATGATAATATGCAGTTTTAGGATTACATGATAGTCAAATGTCAATATCAATATGACAATATGGCTAAATATGAGACTTATATGAGAGTCAAATGATAAAGTATTACATCAGTGCCTGAACTGAAGTTTTTAGTTACAGATATTGGATAAATTCAGAGACGTTATTTTTGAGCAGACCTTTGTCTTTGGCACAGTTTTTTATTTGTGTAACTGTGTTGTTGAATGTGACCAAGTGCATAAGTATGATTGTACATCTTTAGCACGAAAATTAAAAGTGGACATTATATTTGCAAATGACAGTGTGGATCACATAAAGGGATAACAAAGCTGGATTTAAAACAGAACCTTGTGGAACTCCCTATTGCCCTCATTTAGGCTCCTTTAAAGTAATTACTTTAAATTACTAAAAGTTAGGATAAGCTATTTGGAAGATACAAATCCTACAGAATGCTGCAGAGAATGACAGCTTTTATGGATTGAGTGTGATGTTATGCACTAAATACAAGTCCTTTTCTATAGAGTGTAGCTGTTTCAGAGCTTATGGAATGTGGATCATTTGCCATAGAGCCCTTTTATGTGCTGCAGTATCACACCCCCTTGTGGTTAATTTGAGTCAAGTTTAATTAAAAATGCTCACGGTTCGTTTTGAACCTTGAACCCTTTTGTATGTTCTCCCCAACCTAGGTCACTTTCCAGCCTTCGGTTTTCATGCTACTGCAATGAAGTAGCAGAGTGAGTGAGTCTGACCCCATGTTGATGTGTATGTGTGCCCTCAGGACTCTTTGCCTTGCTGCTGATCGTGCTGGAGTGGTCCAGGCCGGGCCTGCCCTCCCCGCTGCGTCCAATCTGTGACCTGCGCGTCCTCGACCACTTCATCAAAGAGGCACGCGATGCAGAGGCTGCTGTGGTAAATCCCTCATACACACTCAAACTGTTAAGTCAAGAGCAGGACTTTAGGTGACGTGTGGGCTGCATTTGCTAACATTCCTGCCTTGTCTCTGCTCGTTTTGTCTTGTTATCTTAGAGGGTTTGCAAAGAGGAATGTGCCATTGCTGTCTCCCTCCTGGTTCCTTTGACCAGAGTAGATTTTGGTGTGTGGGAAAAGAAAAATGTGAGTAGTTTTCCATTTCTTCCCTGGCTTGTCGACAAAAAAAGCCCTGTTTCTTGTTAGCCTCTTAACCATGACGTACTTTCCGTCTCACGCTTGGCATATGTATGACGGAAAGTAAGAGTGAGTGCGTTCTCCTAGATGGAGGAGCAAGCTCTGGAAGTCCAGACAGGCCTGTGGCTGTTGAGCAAGGCCATCAGCTCCTTGCGTGCATCTGTGAGCAACTCTGCACTGGCATCCCACATCGATATCAGCGTCCAAAACATTGCCAGCATTGGACAAGTGCTGCGCAGTCTCAGCATACAGGTGAGTCGCCACATCACAAGCGACGAGCCTATAAAGCCGAGGGGCCTCGATGTAAGGCGGCACAATGCACTTCTGTGGAAGAGCTCCCACTATGGTTCCCAGTATCAACAGCTACTGGAGCGCAATGGAAGCTCCATTTTTGTTCTTTGGTAATGACACTTGCAAAATGCCCATGACTTTGTAGTAGTTGTAACACAGGTTCTGGCTGCCACAGAGGCAGACAGGCTCAGAGGTTTGTTTGCATGAGTACGTGAGTGTGTGTGAGCAAGGGAAAGAAAGTTGGATCCAAGCATATCACATGCTTTTAGATACTGATATGCATGTTTGTGGAAGACACACATTTACAGAGTTCTGGAAAGACAGGATTGTATCAGTGTATTCAGAGAACGCTGGGTAACAGTCCAGCTAAGTAGTCATTTAGTCACTAAAGCAAACACAAAAGCTATGAGGTTTTTCTTATTTGCTAATAGCTTCTACCATAACAGTGCAGATAACATCTGCACAGATTTAAGCACTGATTTTGTTGGCATGAAATTAAATCCAAAAGCACATGACCACATTTATGCTGAAAGTGAAGATAAGATTAATTCATACTCTGACCATTAATTGCACTGATTTCTCTCTCTCTCTCTCTCTCTCTCTCTCTCTCTCTTTCTCTCTCTCTCTTTCTCTCTCTCTCTCTCTCTCTCCCTCCCTCATTGTCACTCACTATTAGGATTACGTGCCAATAGCTGGTGGTTTAGATATACAGGAGACATGGAGAGTGTCTTCTGCCTCCGAGCTCTTCCAAGTTCACATCAACTTCCTGCGTGGCAAAGTGCGCCTCCTGCTTGCCAATGCCCCTGTCTGCCAGCAAGGCATCAGCTGACTGAAGCGCAAAGGCTCCGGCCCCAGCTCACCGGAGTGGTCCGTGGCAGGAGGTGGAACATTGCACCATGGGCCTTGCTAAAGGACTGAAGGATTAAAGGCTTTGACATAAATTGGCAAGACATACAGCACTTTGGGAAAAAGGAAAAAACTGGATAAGCGTGGAGCAAATATTTAACTTCGAGGATGCTAGTTTTGCATAGGATGCAGTTCTCTCACCATTTCCTGACCAATATTGCACACTTTCTCTGTGTGATGCAGCCAGTCACTCCCTTTTTGTCGTTTGACTGACAGTGCCACTGTCCTATCACAGCTGCATCGGAGGCTTAACTTAGGAATCACTACTCATGCTCTTCTCTTTCAAGATTTTTTTTAGGAATCTCAGTGGGGTTTTTTTTACTGCTTTTATACTGTTCATTATTTATATAGATGTATATTTCTAATAGCTGGAATCATGATCAGGTTTCACTATAAAGTAGTTTAAGGAAGCCACCTGCTTTCTTAGTATTTGCCTTAACCACCTCCAAAAGTTGAAGTGCTAATGAAGTCATATTTATCATTATCAATAATGCACTGGTTTTATTTTTTCATTAAATGTGCATGAATGTATGAGTGTTTTGGGGGAATGGGGGAATGCTTGTGGAGATATCTGAGTGTGTGTGTGTGTGTGTGTGTGTGTGTGTGTGTGTGTGTGAGGGAGAGAAAGAGAGATGTCAGCGGAGAGCCTGGTTTCTGGTCACTTCTGGTGAGAGGAAGAGGCCGAGTAGTTGCGTTTTTTTTTTTTTTGTTGGGGGAAATGGGGGGGGGGGGTGCGTGACCACTGATGAGACTGCACGTTGATTATCGGCATTCGCGTCAGGCTCAAACAGCAGTGTGTAGCTCTGCTCAGATAGCATTACTGCCAGGAAAAGGTTTTGATTGGTTTTGTGTGATGAACATCCTGCCTGACTCCTTCTTTGTTCACAGACCAGTGTACTGTCCTGGGAAAATTTGGGGTAATTGACATTTTCCTAATGTTTCTCTTGTTGTGTTGGGCTCAGATTGGTCATTCTTGTTTTTGTGGCTGTTTTTGTGTATGTTGTTTTTGCTGTGTTCTTTTTTAAGGTTTGTCACTCAATCTGCAACTGTAAAAGAGGATGTTTGTAAGAGTTTTTCCTTTTTTCATTCTTGTTTGTCTCTTTTACCACTGTACCATGTGGCATTAAATTGCAAAATATTATTCAGAGAAACAATAGATGAATGAAAACAAGGAGAGAGGATGTTTGCCTGTTTCTCTTTATTTGAGTATCTTAGTGAACTATTCACCACACACTGAATTACTGGCATTCCTCTAAGCCTCTGTGGCTGCATTAGACATAGAAGACCTTACAAGCATGAAAGAGCATCTATCAACCTTCAAGTCTGCATAAACGAAAAACGCTGTTCAAGAACTGATCAAAACTTTCCTGATAGTTGTCTGTACTTTTCTGCACTAATTTACTTCCTCTGTGATGCTTGACCATGAATACTACAGCAGATAAAGCAACAGTTCTAAATCAAACTACTTGCACACCATATATTTATGTTAACATATTAGTGTAGCTGATATGACCCCAAAATTTGAATGAAGCATATTTTTATGATCCGTCATTATAACGTCTATCAGTGTGCAAAGAATGCATGAAAACACTGGAGTTTGACTGTGCAAGTCTAGTGTTCTAATGCAATGCTGTTATATAATCACACAGCCGTACTTCATATAGCTTGTAAGTGTTTTCCTTACAAGTTATACAAAGTCAGACCTGAAAGCCCAGAACTTCCTTTGTGTGAAGTAATGTTACTCAGTAAGAGCAGAGGGCTTCAGCTCCAAGCCCGGCACCCTGCACAGTGTCCCTGCTCCGGAACACCTGGTCCCGCCCATGAACGGCTTGATCATGAGCTGTTGACCTGGGTAAATTCAAGTAAATAAACAGAGTAAATTTGAAACAGAGCAGAGCAGTGGGGCCTCGGGACTGGAACTGACCTCTCTCCCCCTCCCCCAGTAAGAGATTGTGGACGGGCAGACATAAGGAGAAAAGGTTCCTGTAGTGTTGGTGCCTACTGCCCTCAAGTGGACACTGATACAAGTGGACAGATTCTGACCAGCATAAGCAGAGGACTATTTTAGAATGCATGTAATGGTGTTTATTTTCACAAATATACAACACAACAAAGGGTTCAATACATTAAGGTGTTCGTGTTGCTTAACAGGATTAGGGGGGGGGGGAAGGGTATTTCTTAGATAACACTGATTTATCCTTGGGGAATTACAACACATACTGGCACAGAAAACAATATTTTTACTCTAAATCAGCACACCATTAAAACATTATCTTTTTAGGCCTAACTTGTATTTTATGAAAACCTAAACTTTATATACTCTAGAGGGCTTTCAGGGGTGGTTTCATAAATAAAGATGACTGCTTATCTTCCCAGAGCACTAATGATCTGTACTTTCATCCATCCAGTTCCATGACAGGAGGAGACAAAGGGACACGCAGGCACATTCACTCAAGGTCATTCCCAATCAAACCTAGTCTATGCCATTCCGATTATGACAGAATCCAGCCACTTCCATTTATTAAAATCCATACTCAGTAGCCCAGTTACAAATAAAGGTAGTCATCATCTAGTCCCCATTCATAGATTTGTCATGTGGAAAGATGGTAGTAGGGTCTTCTTTTTATTTTGGAATGAGACCACTGTGATTGCTGTCTCTAGACACTGGGGTAGAACACTTTGATGTGGATGGCTGAGTTGTTCCTTGTACGTGTCAGATGCTCCCCGGCTTCGTCTGGATCCTCTGGCTCCAGATCATCTATCAGCTCCACGGTGGAGGTGTTAGCAGCCAGCTGCAACGCCCCCTGGCTAAAAGCCTGGAGCTGCAAGGCAATGTTAATTGCTCGGTTAATAGCCAGTCCCAGACCATGAATGCAGATCTCCCTGTGACCTGCACTGCCATCTAGCAATTTCTGACACCTGGCCAGCTGGGCCTTGAAATCAGTCTTCATGTTGATGTAGACATCATTACGCCTCTTTGGCAGCTTTCTTGGTAGCCGCTTACGGAGTGTATATTCCACCGGGTCCATCTCTACAGTTGCCTCTGATGCAGAAAAGCCCAGAGGGTTCTGGGGTACAGAAGCTGAGACCTGACTTCTTGGCTCTGCCATCTCAGAGCTTCATAAGTGGAAGATCAGAGAATCGTTCTGGGGTTGGAAACATATGGCAATTAATGTCGAATATTGAATTCGTCCAAGAATGATTAACACGACGCAGGAAATATAACAAACATCAAATGAAATGATATTTCACATGAGCATGCTATTTAGTCTGTTTAGCAACGCACGTTTTAGTTAATTGTATGTATTAGTTAGATACATTTCAATCAGAATCATGGTTTTATTTATTAAGACCTCTGACACAAGCTGACTGCTACCAAGTGCAAATAGCTTTGTAATCACAATGGCTAACGTTAGCTAGCTAGCTTGTAGGGCAAGCTTTGCTAGCTATCTCGAATCTCGTGTACGAATAGCTTTAAGCCTTGTATCTATGCGCCACAGAAGTAAGTATGGAGTTGGTTACTCGCTGATAAAACAACCACACACAGTAGATCAGAAACAGCAAGCTACCTGTTTTACTTGTGGAATACGTCCCTTCGTACCGATACAGAAAATACCGGAAGTATTACCAATTGCACCGGAATCTATTCTTGTTTTGTTTACTTCGTCGACAGTATGGTTTACTTTAACTCTGCAGGTCGTGTTTAAACTAACCTAGCTGAAAGCTACTATGCTGCAGAACGTCTCTGGTTCAGTCTTTGCTGCATCAAGCAGTTGTGGCTGGTTTTGAGATTATGTCATGGGATGTTTCGTTTATGTGCTTTACTGCAGCAATTTTACTTCCAGCGGACTTAAATACCCTACCGTGAATCAGATGATATGAACACAGCCATCAAGTCTGTATAATGAATTGGACTGAAATGTGTCACACGGCTAAATCACTGACTGATAAAAATGGTTTAATCGTGGCAATAGGTTGTTGCACTTATTTCCTCGTGTAACTAATTATACATTTCTATTCTGGGTATCTCAATTTAATCTATAAAAGCGAAGCTGAAATTGCCATTTGACGCTAGAGGCACTGTGAGCCTTTTAATGTTACCAGAGTGTCACGTGGTACCCAGCGAGTAGGACGGCCATCTTCCTAAAACACAAACAACAAGAGTCGCGAGTAGACGAGCTATCAGCGCGCAGCGACCGTTGGAGAGAGCAAAAATAATTTATGTAGACATTATACTCGATTTGATGACGATTACAACACGATTCAACAGTCAGAGACTACAATCTCATGCGCAGAATACCAGACGACTGGAAATAATACGCATTTATAGCTCCAGACACAAGGTAAGTTAATGTCCCTCTCCTTCAGTGTTTTTGGCTAACAGGCACGGTAGCTAAGCTAGCACAGCTAGGTAGGGTTAGCCAGATAGATGGCTGGAAATGTGGACAGCACTCGGGTTACTGTTGATCTTGCAGGTAGCTTAAGTATGTTAACGGTCGTTAGGCCTAATTGCTGTTTTCAGTGGGCTGCTGGCGGACTGCGGCGCCTTCTTAGGTCAAAGGCTTTCAGTTTTGTAGCTGGCCAAGTTAGTTTCAGTCGTGGTTGAAGGCCACAGTGAGCAGAGGAGTTGCAGGGGCGGCCTGTAAACCAGGAGGGGGAGAGTGCACACGCACACGCGGATACCCCGCCCCCTTTTTCTCCCTGTCACGGGTGTTTCTTCTTGCAACTTGCTGGTCTGTAAGCTTGCACTGTCAACAAGGAGGCCCCACCGGACATGCTTCTCTGCAAAGCGCCGTTTAAACAGAATTCTGGCAGGATTATCTTAAGTGGATGCGAGAACAAAGTAAGGGATCACATTAATCAGTATGTAGTTTTCTGTTGCTTTGCACGCATAGAGTCCAGTAAACGTTAAAGGCTAATATGGCTAACGTTATTGGCCGATTTTATAGATTAATTTACTTTCGCTAAATAAATGCTGGTCTTGGGTTGCTGTGAGCTGTAATAGCTAGATAGTTAGCTGCTAGCTAGCTAAGTAGTTTGAATATCAAAATGTACCTGATGGCATCTGTTTGTTATACGTGTTTAGTGTGTATTTCTCGATGAATGGTAGCTAAACCTCGTAATTTGCCGTTTGGCTGTGTATGGATTTCCCGTGTGGCATAAAAGAAAAGCGGCTATTTCAGTGAGAGTTCACGGCCACAGAGCATGGGCCATTTCCCCAAATGTGGTGAACTTTTATTTGAGGTCGGTGTTTCGCTTTTAAGCCGGTAGCTACAGTTGCGCAGCAATGACCATCACTTGTCTGTATGAACATGAGGTTGGGTATGATGTGCAATATAAAAAAGAAGAAAATATATTTACATGTAACTTTCCTATTTATTCTGTACGTGCAAATAGCTTAACCTATTAGAAGAACTTCAAAGTTTACACTAATTAAAAATGCATGGTGCATAGCAATAGTTGCAGCCATCTTGAAAATGGAATTTAGTTTTTTGCTTCTGTCATTTTTAAAGGATGAGTGCTTTAACGCTGTCAAAAACGCATAAAGCTAACTCTGTCAAACTGAGAATACCTAATCACTTAATGTGGTCGTGTTCTTGCTGCAAGCCCGTGCTACAAATCATACTTGCACGATATGCACAAGATATCACGCTGCGATTATATAGTACCTCACATGACGTGGCTAAATCATTTGAGCATCTTAATTTGACAATTAAGTGAATTTTATATATAATATGAATGTGTTACAAGTGAGGGCAGAACAAAAATCTATTGGGTTGTTTGTTAAACTAATCTTTTACATAGTGCTACCTATTGCAACATCAGTGATCTTGGTATGCAGAGACTGTAACCTGATCTCATGTGAGCTGCACAGGTGTGATGCTGAGAGAAATCCTGTTTTTCTTTGAGCTGTTAAAAAAAACACCCACTCAGAATCTCACTCTTCATTTCTGCCAAGTACCAACACTGATTAGTTAAAGAAACACACACCTGGCTGCATTTAATCAATGTTGCTGTACAATTATTGGTGTGTCATACTTACTCTACCAACAGTAACTGCCATGCTTCCTGGTCAGTGATTGCAGGGTGGTTTCTGGACTGCAGTTTGCCAAAGTATGCAACTTTCCCTCTTAGGGAGGGTTTTCACTGTGCCCGGATTTTTTAAAAGTAGGCTGCCAGACTGCATAGTGTGACTGACACCAAGACTAATGTTGTGCTAACAGTTAAGCTCTAGTAAAATGTGGTGTTAAACATAATTACTGATGTTAAATTTAAAGTAATTATCTTCATATAAATTACAGAGGCTGTAAGGCTTCTCTTACATGTTGGCTAGATAAGCTTTAGTATATTCTTAATGTGAAAATAAAGCACATTTTGGACGCTAAGCATCTCTTTGCTTCCAGACTACTTCTGAGTAAGAGACAATCTAAATCTATTTTGATTAATAAATTCATTTCTTTTTGTCTGTCTATTCCTTTAACTTGTTCCTTATGCTTCTCTCACTGACTCTGTAGCCTAGGCAACATCATGTATACAGTTCAGCAGTACAGTTACAAATTCATATTCAGGGCTATATATGGAAATTGGTTTTATACGAATAAGTCACATGGATATAATAAGGCTAGTTTGTAGTAACCCTATTTTATGTCTGCTATAAGCATAAAATCATATTTCCTTTTTTCCTCGGTTCAGATGCTAAAACATTTGTTTTATTGCTTCGTGTGATCTAGGGACTTCAGAAAAAGGTGGTTGTGTTTGTGTTTTAATAAAGTGTTAAAGAACATTTCCCCTCAAGATGTTAACTAATTTGTTTACTTATTTAAATGTATATTATATGCTACATTTCATTATTATAGTCGTGGTTGAATTTTGCTGAGTGAAGTTATATATTGGTTGCCTGGTGATTCTTGAAGCAGAAAATTATTTTAGAGGCTCCTAGACAATGGAGTTACTGTCTGTAGTGGACATGCTCCAATAGCCTATGTTTATTACTTAGCTTTGTCATTTATGCCAAGTGCTTATCTTCTTTCAGTTGAACTAATATCGATCCAATGTTCTAGTGGATATTAAGTAAGAATTTTATAAATAGGTTACGTAAGTCAATTAAAATGAAGTAGAGTACATATTATGGAGTTTTATACTGCAGTATCACGGTTATGTGGCACCTACTACAGGGTTCAGCTCATTTCCATCGTCATTCCTTCACACAAGAAACATGCATCAAGAGAGTGTCTGTGTCAGATACATTCTCACTACTCTAAATAGTCTGTTTGGTTTAGGCAAGGAGGCATGGCATGATGCAAATCATATACACTGCTGAAATCGCAGTGTTTTGTTTACACTATACCAAAGATGGCAGGTGAGCTGGGGTGGAGCTTACATTTTTACTATATAGGTACAGGTGAGAGCCTAGAAATGCTACAAAAATTGCAAAGCAGTTCACATTACCAAATAAATAGCGCTATAACACTAATCTCCATAAAAAGAATTATAGAAGATAGCTGTGCAATCACACAGTTAAAATTGTCAATGTGAGTATAGACCTAGGCCATTTTGTTGACCAACCAAAAATGTGTTTAATGTGACAGTAAACGGGAGTTGGATGTGCATGTCAGTGTATCAGACATGTTCTGATTGACTCTTCAATATGCACTGCATGATTCCATGGAAACCTTTTGCCTAATGCAGTGGAATGTCTGTACGCAGGGACCAGATTCACAGCTGTTTGTACCATTAACAAGAAGTGAAAGCTGAAATGAAAATGACCAAAAATGGTGTATAACTTACTTATTAAACATAAAACAATAAGCTCTTGTTTTACAAAACCACATCTTGGAATGAAGCATCCAGTGGCTTTTGTCAGACTTGGCAGCAGCACACCTTCCTCAGGAGCAACTACAACCTATGTGATCAGATGTGCTACAAGCACTCCTTTGGTGCATGTATTTGGTGTGGCTGATAATATTGTCACTGTACTGAGATCTTCACTTAAACTGGACAAAATAAACATGTTGGCTTTCCTGGCAAGAAACATAAAGGCCAAAAAAAAGAAAAATAAAGCAGCAGGATATGGCGTTTCACTTTAGTGGCCCAGTGAGAAGTTGTACAACAAGCATTTAATATACCAATTCATAGGTACATACCATACATGATAGAACATTTCTAAAAAAACAAACACACACAGATTTGAATTCAGTGTAAAAGTACTATAAGGGCCACTTATTTTAGTTTGAGAGGCAAACACGAGTTGCCTTTTCACCACGGTAAGAAAAAATCCCTCTCGACCCAGCCCTAGTTCAGAGACACAGACACAAGCACACGTGAACATTGTTTTCAGCTAGTTGACAAAGGAGTTTATCGGTCTTCTCCATCTCCAGCCAGTTCTGTTTGTCACAATCACAGTTTCTAATGCTGCACTTTAAATGGTTTTGGATCCTCCCTGACCCAGATTGAGCTGCAGACATTTGCATCTTAAATCAGGTTTTACACATTTTAATTGCTTGTTGATGAAAGCCATGGTCTCTTAGGTGAAACCTAACTTGTTTTGCTGCTTGTTCTTTATAGCTGTAGACAATGTTTAAATGAATACCTTGCATTCTATTTCAAAGATCGAAATGCCCCCAGTAGTAGAGAAAAGCACACAGCACCAGGTTGAGTTGCTTGCTTATCTGTTCTGCACATCTACAGGAGCAGTATGTCAACCCTTGGGGTATTTTTCCATCACTTTTTGATTGGTTCACAATTCTGAATGAGTTTAGATATACATCTAAAAGGCCTCGGTTCACTTAAATGGGAAGGCAGGTCTTTGAGGTTAGAAAATTGCTTTGATAAATATTGTTTGAGACTTTGAGCCTTTTATTTATTAGACTTTCCTTTTGAAAGCTGTCAGTAGGTGACGTGATGCCCGTGTCTTTTATTGTAGCAGGAGCCGTGTGCAGGCCTGTTGCTGGGCATTTAGCAAAGAGGATGGCTCAGGCTCTTCAGCTGTTCTTAAAGAAATCTGAAGCTAAAGCAGTTTACAGCATTTGAGCTCAACAATCACGGCTTCTGAAAGTTCTCCTAGTGAAACCTTGATGTTATACGTTGAATGAATCTGCTGTTTGATGTGAATTTTCAAGGATAGAAGCCCACACACACATCAGTAGGATAACGGCAGGCTACGCCTAAATCAGAACTTGTACAGAATTAGACTGGAGGGGTGATGAGCCTCAAATACATCTATGATTGATTAGCAAAAAAAACCCAAAAAAACCCAAAAACCCAACAACCTGTCATTGCATCAGTAGTTTGTTCAATTCAGTGTAGTCCTTTGGAACATGAAATGCACATATGCTATTGGCCAGAAGTGGCCCATTAAAAAAGAATAAATTACCAAGATATCTAGGAGGAGGAGGATTAGTTGAGAAACAAAGAGATTGCTGATTGCAAAACATAACTTCACTTTTTTGAATGATTGCTAGTTTAATGTTGCTGCTTTAAATATCTAAATATGCAATATCCAATGCAACTAGGGGTGTGTTTATGTGTGTGTCTGCTCAAAACATCAGATATCAAGCTTTTTCAAAAGCATAGCCTAAGATGTAGTTTAGAATAATAATACATTTCATTTTTTAAGGCCTTTCACAGATGCAAGGTCGCTTTACAATAACAAAGAAGGAGAGAGGGGAAAACATTAATTGGCACATTCAACACATTAATTAACAACTATGAATAGGTATGTTTTAAGTTGTGATTTGAAAGAGGGAAGTGAAGAGCAGAGACGGAGAGATTGAGGTAGAGTGTTCCATGACACTAAAGCATCTGCCTCCAACAGAGACCAATCTAAACTTGGGGGCGGAAAGGAGACCTGCATCGGAAGACTGAAGCGTACGGGTGGGGCAGTGTGAGTGTAGGAGTTCAGCCAGGTAGGGATGTGCACGCCCGTGCAGAGCTTTGCGTGTAAGGAGGAGGAGTTTATACTGAATGTGTTCAGGGACAGGGAGCCAGTGTAACTGATGTAGAGTAGGGGTGAAGGGGCAAATTTTCTGACATGTAGGAGTATTCTCACAGTGGAATTTTGAACATATTGAAGTGAGAGGATGGTTTTGTTTGGGATGCCAACGAAGAGAGAGTTACAGTAGTCAAGATGGGAGGTGATGAAAGCATGAACCAGTCTCAGCGTCTTGTTTGGAGAGCATGGGCCCAAGCCTAGTAATATTACAGAGATGAAGAAAAAGTTTCTTGTGTGACTGGGTTGAATTGGATGGGTGTGACGTCGTTATGAATGTCCTGCTTCCTTTTCTCCAGCCTTGAGGTGGGTGAGGACGCATCGCAGCGTGAGAGGGCTTCCTGTCAGGCCCTGGCCATACAGCGCTTCACCTGGAGCAACAGAGCAGAGGCCGAGGGTCTTCAGCAGGGAGACCGCATCGTTAGCCGACCAGCTTTGGCCTTTTTGTTTGTAGCGTCCCATTACTGCAGTTGGAAGTAGATTTTAGTGCGTCAGTATCAAAGTTTTGCTGTTATCACAGTTATTCTAAGTGTTGAGCATTTATTTTTTTCCACAAATTTTCCAAGTCCAAAGGTTTTTTGGTTTTTTTTGGTATGTTTTTTTTGTTTAGGTGTTTTGTTTTTGTTTTGTTTGTGTTCTTTTTGTTGAGGGCTGTGAATAGGAGGTTTCACCTTTAAATTTAAGCCTTTTCCTACTGCGCACGCCCAGTATCAGGCAGCTATTTCCCCTACCCTTTCTTACGTGTGGAAATCTTACCACACACGTATACCTTCAACGCACACGCATACACCACTCAGCCTTCTCACCCCAGCCTGGTCCAGCCTGGTCTCGCCTGCTCCTCTCCTCTGGACAGGGTAAGGGGTCTGTGTGTGTTTTCTTGAGATGAGTTCACGCTAACTGAAACTTTGCACATACTCTATTAATGTACAGAGTGCTTGCATGGGTCTGTCTTGTATTAGAATTCTCGTACCTGTTTTCGGATTGCACATAAAGGTCTAACTCAGTTGGCTGACACCTCGTGGCTTTCATTTCTTTCTCCCTCTCTCCTTTTTTTTTTTTTTTTTTTTATTCAACATTTTTTAGATTCAGCTCAGAGACGAAGGGAGGAATATGACAGCTGAGACACTTAACTTCGGCCCAGAATGGTAAACACTGTTCCTCGAAGTATTGCTCACCTTCTGCTAATGCTCTTTTGCCTCGTTCTCTTTGTCTCTCTCGCTTCTTCTTTCTCACCTCATCAGAATTGCCCTCATCCTTTCCTATTTCCTCTTCCTGTCATGTCGCTGTTGCTTTGTTCATTGCGTCTATTATCTTCCACTTCTCTTCCTCTCGCTCTTGAAATGACTTTAGTTTTTTCATTTCTATCTTCTGTTGCCCAGTTATATACTTACTCAGTGACAGCCAGGAAAACTGCAGTCAGAGAACTTTTCCCTTCTGTCTAAACCACTACTACATCTTCAGCATTAATCCCCCACTCCCCTTGGCACTCAGTAAATGTTTATATAGAGATTAGGTAGTAAGGCGTGGTGCATTTTGCTGGTGCTAGGCCATTTGTGATGGACTGCTGTGTGCATAGTTGATCATTGGCCGGTGTGAAATTACTCCTGTACTTGACATGTGCAGTGCTTGTTTCTCCGCTCAAAAGCCGATCTGAATAGGGTGTGGGGTGTAGCTTTGAGCAGCCCTGAGATTTAACAGCAAAGCAGGGGCCATATGGACAGAGCATAATATAGAACATCAGCACAGGCAGTATGTGAAGAAGTCTCAATGAGCCTTCCTTATGCTGAACACAGAATCGGGAGTATTTCTGTCATACATCCCATCTTCCTAACTTCCATAATGTTTTTTTTTTTTTTCTCTTCTTCCTTCCTTTTGTCTTGTGCGTCTGTTTCCCTCCTTCTCCACCAGGCTCCGTGCACTTTCCAGTGGAGGCAGCGTCACCTCCCCTCCTCCCTCTCCCGCTATGCCAAAGTACAAGCTGGCCGAGTATCGCTACGGCCGAGAGGAGATGCTAGCACTTTATGTCAAAGACAACAAGGTGAGGAATTGTTTGCCCCTCTATTCCTGCTATTAATAATCACAGTAATGAAATAAGTGGCTCAATGCTTATTTAGGACCACTGTTTCTGGTTTCTGGTTGAGATCACTGGTTGGATGTAAAACGTGTAAGGCCTGGAGCTCATTCCATACCTGCTCACATTAAGCTCCAGCACATGTATACCTGAGCTTAAAGCTTGTTTGTAATGTTTGGTGACTTCAGCTTGGTTTTCCTTGTTCAGACGAGTTGGTTCGACTTTAACACTCACATTTCAACATTCTAAGCATTCTAGAGCAGGCAATTCGACAGCGCAGTGAATTTGTCAGGTGTTCTAACATGTCTAAAACTGACCTGAGCTCTTTAGTGTACAAAGTGCCAAAGCCATGGGGGACTGGTAATATATGCAGTTTTTCTATATCTAAACAGTGTTTTTGTCTAGTGAAATAGCTGTGCTGAATTAATCAGCTCTGAGGTGTGTGTGTGTGTGTGTGTGTGTGTGTGTGTGTGTGTGTGTGTGTGTGTGTGTGTGTGTGTGTGTGTGTGTGTGTGTGTGTGTGTGTGTGTGTGTGTGTGTGTAGGTCCCAGAGGACATGCAGGATAAGGAGTATGCTGCTATTCTGCAGGATGAGCCTCAGCAGCCTCTGGCACTGGTGCCTCTAACTGAGGAGGAGCAGGTTAGAAACACACACACAGATCAGGTGGTGTCTCTGGTCACATATGAACCAAAGCATATTTGTTTACCAAACAAAGCCCATGTAGTTATAGTATACACAAGTGATCTTACTTCTTGCTTTTGGTTTGTTTAAGCACGGAACATAGCGTTTCCAACACAATAGCCCACCTTTCTGCTGTAACTGTGTCCAGGAGTAGTGGTAGGATTTTGGTGTTTCCTGTATTCTTGGTTTTAATCCTGTTTTCCTTTTTTGTCTTCCACAGCGAAACTTCTCCATGTCTGTCAACAGTGTGGCTGTGCTGAGGCTCATGGGTAAAGGAGGTGGTGCCATCCCAGCTGGCATAGCCCGGGGTAGAGGCGGTGTGAGGGGCGGCAGAGGTGAGAGGCTCTGTTGCCAATTTACCATGCGAGTTGGTGGAATGATGAGCTTCTACTGGCTGTTAGTTCAAACCGTAGAATATAAAGAATAAATATCTGTAAGCACACAACGTTGGGGTATTTGTATCCCACTGTAGGAGCTTTTTACAGTGCATCATAGACATGTCATTTAAGAGAACAAGCACATCTCACAGTACTGACTGTGGTGTGTGCTTATCCGTGTGTATCTGTGTGTATCTGTGTGTGTGGGTGTGTGTGTGGGTGTAGGCAGAGGCCGAGGAGAGGGTGGGTTCTACCAAAGAAGTACTGAAGATGGGGAGGTGGGCTTTAGCAGGAATGTGAGAGAGATCCACCGTAGTCAGAGCTGGGATGACAGGTATCACCCCCACCATTCCTACATACAGCCATCACTCGACTCAGTTTCTAAAGAGTTTATAAATTCGCTTCACCTTCTTCTTTTAGCATGTCTGTCTGTATTGAGAAGTCCTTAACTTGGTCGTGTGTGTGTACGTGTGTATGTGTAGGGGTGAGCGGCGCTTTGAGAAGCCCCTGCGTAGGGAGGGTCTGCGGGGGGGCTTTGAGGAGGTCACCTCGGGGGGCAGGAAGGAGTACATGCGCTCGGACAGTGACAACTGGCGCACCCTCCGAGAGGAGCATGAGCAGGAGGAAGGGGGAGATGCAGGCGGGAGCTGGAGGCTGGCCGGCTCACGCAGAGATGGTACACACACACACACACACACACACACACACACACCTTATTAAAAGATTCCTTTTCAGCTGGGTGAGAAACTCTGTGAATCTGTGCAGAGGGTGGCCCAGAACTGCACTAATACACTTAAGTGTCTGTTCATCTTGCCTTTCAATATCCCGATTTGGAGCACTTCATATTTGATGTTCATTATTTTAAACTCACACATTTTTTGCTGGAGGTTTTGAAAATATCTTAACATTTTAAAGATCTGCCAGCCATCTGAAATGGATTGTTAGTGTGGCCCTCCAGAAAACATCAACCCAATATTGTGCCAGCACTTTACCTTTTATAGAGGATACCTGTTATTTTCCACTTTTTATAACTGTCATTGAAACCAAAGTGGTCTGGATTAGTAGATTGGTCCAGATTTCTCAGTTCTTGGTAGTGGACTCTGGGTTTTTTGTTTGTTTGTTTGTTTGGTTTTTTTTTAAAGAGTTTAACCCGTCAGTTCACCCTTGTCTGTCCTTTCCCCAGATGGTGGTCCGCGCTCGGCGGGCTGGAGGGAGCATGGGGAGATTCGGCGCAGGAAATTTGACTTTGACTTCCGGGATGGAGGGAGTGAGGGAGGGAGGCGGAGGGCTGGAAGCGAGGGAGCAGAGGAGGAGAGAGATGGGCTGCCGGAGTGGTGTACGGACGAAGAGGATGGAGAGATGGGCACCTTTGACTCCTCTGGAGCCTTCATGTCTATCAAGGTGTTTGTTTGCATGTGTGTGAGTGATTGGAGATGTTGGTTTATTTGAGGGTGTGTGTGTGTGAGTGCACTAATGCCTGCGCACTCTCTCTCTCGCTCTCTCCCTCACGCTCGCTCGCTCTCGCTCTCTATCTCCTTCCTTCCAATTTCTCTTTCTGATGCATAATTACATATAGAAAAGCTCTAAGGACCCTATCCCAGAAGAGGAATTTGAGTTTCAGGGCTTAGAAGATGAGGAAGAGTGTGGTACAGACGGGGAAAAGAAGCACGGCAGTAATGGAGAGAAGCCCGAGAGAGGTGAGAAAACGGACCCAGTTTTACCTGAATATAAATTTAAAGAAAGAATGGAATTAATTTGTCTGTATATACCTTCTATATTCTCTGTAGAAGAATTCTTCTGTCAGAAGAATTCATTGTTCAGCTCTCAAATGCCGTATTCTCTAGAGGAAGACTTTCACTTCCTGTGTGTCTCTCTCTCTCTTGCTCTCACACACACACACACCAACACCCCCCCCCCCACCACCAGATGAGACTGACGCTGCCATAGTGTCTGAAGTAGAGGTGAAACCCATCTCTCCCTCGTCTCCTCCATCCGTGTCTCTGAGCGCCCCTCAGGCTGAGCCTGCTCCCACTGCTGCCCCTGTTGGTCTGGAGGTCCCTCCACCTGCCCCTGCTATTCCCAGCAAGATGCCAAGTGAAGGTAAACACTTATTTCAGCACGGTTCTTTGTTTAACTTTGACCTTCGTGTTCTTTAGAGAATTTATGTGTGTGTGTGTGTGTGTGTGTGTGTGTGTGTGTGTGTGTGTGTGTAGTGTTATCAGAGCCTGTGTTGGAGCTGACTGCCAGTACCTCCTCCAGTCTGCCTTCATCCCCTCCCTCCTCTTCCTCTGCTGCTACTGAGCTCCCACCAATGGGGGGTGACCCTGAGGACGATGAGGGCATGAAGCACCTGCAGCAGGTAGCGAAAAGTTCTGTGGAACCATGATATGTGGAGGAAATCTCTAGAAATAAGTAGTGAAATATATATATATGTGTGTGTGTGTGTGTGTGTGTGTGTGTGTGTGTGTGTGTGTGTGTGTGTGTGTGTGTGTGTGTGTGTGTGTGTGTGTGTGTGTGTGTGTGTGTGTGTGTGTGTGTGTGTGTGTGTATAAGGAGGCAGAGAAGATGGTGGCATCGCTGCAGGACACGTCTCTGGAGGAGGAGTGCTTCACCCAGACCCTGCAGGAGAGCAGGAACAGCGCTGCTGCCCTGCCTCTCACCCATGACTCCGCCATGAAGTGGTTCTACAAAGACCCGCAGGGGGAGATCCAGGGTAGGCACGAGCTCACTCTATGAAGCCCCGCACAGAGACACACTCACCTCAAAGCATAAGGACCAGTTCATGCTCTCTCAAATTTGAATCTCCCTCCAAAGGTGTGGGAGTTTGATAGCACGAAGCGGCAGCGGCGTGTCATGCATGTCCGTGGCTTGTCCTGTCCCGCTCTGGCGCCCCCTGCAGGTCCCTTCAGTACGATAGAGATGTGTGAGTGGTTCCAGGCGGGCTACTTCTGCATGACCCTGCTGGTGAAGCGCGGCTGTGACGAAGGCTTCCAACCTCTGGGTGACGTCATTAAGATGTGGGGGCGTGTGCCTTTTGCCCCCGGGCCTTCCCCGCCACCGCTGCTGGTGAGAGATCTGCACGCACAAGCACCCCCATGCAAACAGAAGGTGAGAGGGAGGCTGAATGTGGAGAGAGTAATGTTGACAAAGACTGGGAGGATTAGGTCGACAGTGTTTGTCCACAGACTACAGCTCGATTAATAATTTATCTGTAGAGGTGAAGTTTAAACAGAGAAGATTTCCATAGAGTTTTGCTGGATTCTTGCAAAATCTGAGCTGATATTGGACTTTAAGGAATTGTGTGTGTGTGTGTGTGTGTGTGTGTCTGTGTGTGTGTGTGTCTGTGTGTCTGTGTGTGTGTCTGTGTGTGTGTGTGTGTGCCTGTGTGTGTTTTGCCCTCAGTGTAATCTGGATCAGGAGAGGTTGAAGAAGCAGCAGGAGTTGGCAGCGGCTGCAGCGCTCTACCAGCAGCTCCAACAGCAACAGCAGCTCCTACAGCTCATTAACAGGTGTGTAGCAGGGAGGGTGGAGGAGAGGTCATAGACACATTATACACTCTCAAACTCTCATCCCATCACTAGCCTAGTCTCTCTCACACACAAACTCTGTTGTGTACATTCTTATTGTTATTGTCTCTCCTATGACATGCACACAAGCAAACTCTCATCCCATCACTAGCCTAGTCTCTCTCACACACAAACTGTTGTGTACATTCTTATTGTTATTGTCTCTCCTATGACATGCACACAAGCAAACTCTCATCCCATCACTAGCCTAGTCTCTCTCACACACACTCTGTTGTGTACATTCTTATTGTTATTGTCTCTCCTATGACATGCACACAAGCAAACTCTCATCCCATCACTAGCCTAGTCTCTCTCACACACAAACTGTTGTGTACATTCTTATTGTTATTGTCTCTCCTATGACATGCACACAAGCAAACTCTCATCCCATCACTAGCCTAGTCTCTCTCACACACACTCTGTTGTGTACATTCTTATTGTTATTGTCTCTCCTATGACATGCACACAAGCAAACTCTCATCCCATCACTAGCCTAGTCTCTCTCACACACACTCTGTTGTGTACATTCTTATTGTTATTGTCTCTCCTATGACATGCACACAAGCAAACTCATCCCATCACTAGCCTAGTCTCTCTCACACACACACTCTGTTGTGTACATTCTTATTGTTATTGTCTCTCCTATGACATGCACACAAGCAAACTCTCATCCATAATCCATCATTCTGACTTTCATGCCCCACTGCATGCACTACTATACTGCACTCTCACTATTATATTCTCACACACGCGTACACACACCCACAAGCACTCACGTAACATACAGAATAATAGTATGTGTTGGAAAATATAAGCAACTCTTAGTCTAAGAAACAAAAACCATTATTTGTTCACTATCAAACTGTTTGGGTTTTTTTGTTGTTGTTTTCTTCATACAATTCATCTTTCATGTATTCTCTATCAAACCTTTTTGACACACTACCAAACTCTCAGGTGTGCCTTATCAAACTTCTCTCACTCTCTATCAAGCTCACATGAGTACACTATATCCTCTTTCCCACTGTTTGGCCAAACAGTTACAAAGGTTGTCAGGCCTCTGTTCCAGACTCCTGAGAAAAGATAGCTTCTTTTTCCACAAATGTGGTCCAGGAAATCTGTGGCAGCGATGGGCTCTCATCATAAGTATGACAGTTGTTGTCATTAAACACCTCCCGTTGCTGCATGTGACTGAGATGGATCATTAGTTGTTTGGACTGTTTTTAGTGTTTCTTTTTAACTGCAAAATGGCAAAACTTGGTGATGAGAGACAAGGAAACAACAAAAATGCAGAACCAATCAGTGAATCCCTGCGTGATTAAGCCATCTTGACCGGAACGTTCTGCAGCTCTGAGCGTGATGTGGAAGCGTTCCACGCCGGACCGTGTTCATGTGGAACTGCGACTGGAAGTATTTGGCCCTACGAGGGAAAAACGGCTTATCATAAACTTTGATGTGTATGATGTCATACTACTTGCACTGTCATACTTCTCACTCAGACTATTACTTTCCAATTCCCACACCTTTTATACCTTCCCACGGACTGTGTGTGTGTGGGTGTGTGGGTGTGAGAGAGAGAGAGAGAGAGCGAGCACATGTCTGATGGTGTGGTTGATGGTGTGAAATATAGTAGTGTATTGGAGTTTAATGGTGTATGACAAAGTATCATGGCATTTGTAGGAGACTTTGATGGTGAGTGTGAGAGACTGATAATGTATACTTGAGAGTGCGTGAGCAATATGTGAAGGAGTCTGATTTTCTGAAAGCAGTACGGTGGTGTATCGGTGTGTATGAAAATGAAAGAAGTAAAAATTACAGCCTAAGCAGCCTCTTGTGAGTGGGTGGGTGGTTGTGGTTTTGTGTGAGCGTGTGTGGACATAAATGTTTGTTTAGGTGTCTCTGGGTGGGTCATTGTTTATCAAATGTTGTACATATCTGTGTAGCCCTTAATCTATGTGCATGACTTTGCTGTTTATGTAAGTCACTGGTTGAACGGTTGACCTGCAGAGGGAGG
The DNA here is from genome assembly GCF_041902795.1 of Electrophorus electricus. Lineage (NCBI taxonomy): Eukaryota > Metazoa > Chordata > Actinopteri > Gymnotiformes > Gymnotidae > Electrophorus > Electrophorus electricus. The sequence goes on from NC_137509.1 coordinate 7,866,761, forward strand.
AGGTGGGAGGGCTTACCATTGTCCTTGGCCAGTTGTGTAAGGTGTAACATCTTATATATTTGTCTTATCCCTGTGTGTGTGTGCGTGTGTGTCAGTAGGTGCGGAGAGCAGGGTATGATGCCTTCAATTAACAGATCGATGTCAGTGCCAGATACAGGGTCCATGTGGGACATGCATACCTCAGCCTCACAGCCGACAGGTGAACACGCATGCTTACTTTAATGCTGTCACACACCCCCACACACGTGCATACATGCATACTTTTATACTGCAACACTCACTCCTACACACAGACATGCATGTACATGCTTACTGTAATCGTGCCTTTGAACACTCATATGTTGCTACTGATGGTATATGCAGAATTACTGTATTAGAACTAATGCTCTTTTTTTCTGATAGTTGGAATGGATTATTTATCATAATACATTATTAGTTTACATCACTCTCCCCATCTTTCTCTCTCGCGGTCTTTTTTTCTGCAGGCGGTGAGGTCAGTCTATGGGATTTAACCATGAATTCTTCAACTCAGGGTCCAACTCTTGAACAGCTTCAAAAGGTGTGACGTGGCAGTCAGGCTCCTGCCTTATCTTTTAAGAACCCTGCAAATGTGCGACTTGGCTGTGTGTTTTAATGTGTGTGTGCGCGTTTATCTGTGCGTGAATGTGTGCGATTGTTCATGTGTGCATCTGTCTCCAGCTCCAGGAGAGAAGAGAGGCTGAACTCAGGGCTAAGCGGGAGGAGGAGGAGAGAAAAAGAAGGGATGAAAAACGGAGACAACAGCAGGAGGAGCAGAAGAGGAGAGAGGAAGAGGAGCTCTTCAGACGCAAGCAGGTGCGAGAGGCCCTTCACTGAGCGGACTCTGCTGTGTGTGGAACCATGCGTGGGTGGTTTGAGTGATGTCCTGCCTGTCTCCCATCACCTACTCCTCTGTGTTTACCTCCTGCAGCAGGAGTTGCTGATGAAACTGCTCCAGCAGGCTCCACGGCAGGGAGGTGCCAGCTCAGGGTCATCTTGGAGTGGGGGCCCTGTGCCTGGGCTGGGGAAGCAGGGCAAGCCCCTGAGTCCGATGGAGCTCCAGCAGGAGGCCGAGAGACTCTACAAACAGCAGCACAGAGCCCAGCAGCAGCAGAGAGTGAGAGAGAGCTTGGACAGCTCCAAAACACACACACACAGGATTGCTTTAATTCACAGGCCAAAAAAAGAAAGGTTCAAATATAATGCTGTCACATGTATATCAGAACCCATCATTTGTGTATGTGTTGGCAAGCCAAAACACTACACATGGCATGAAAACTTCAGACATAGTAACACCGCCCACACGCAGACGTGCTCATAGCCGCTGCCATTACGCACAGTGGCAGTACTATCATCTCACTGCTAGCTGTGTAAATAGTCTGTGTCACTCACATAACACATTCTCGAAACAAGGCTTCATTCACACCCACAACAAATTTAGGAAGTTGTTAGCTAATTACCCTCACCTCCATGCTTCGTCTCCTCCACCTGTGTGCAGTGGGCTGCGGAGGCGGGTGTGGGGTCTCTTTGGGGGTCTGCAGCCATGGAGGGGAAGTCAGCTGGAAGCAGCAGCCCCTCCGGAGGGGGCATGGGGGTGTGGGACGAGGCCCTGAAGAACCAGAGTGTCCTGCGCAACAACCTGGGCCTGAAGAACAGCCGCAGCAGCCCCTCGCTAAGGTAGCTCCTCCCGTGAGGGCCCCCAGAGGGTGTGGCAATGTAGCACCCCAATCGGGGTTGCCTTGTGGAGGTTTATACCATGCTAAATTCTCTCTCTCTCTCTCTGCAGTGACCAGTACATGCTGCTGAATCGTCGTAAGCGCAACGAGGACGAGGAGCGCTTGCTGAAGCTCTTGCAGGGGATGAAGGCCCAGGATGGCTTCACCACATGGTGTGAGCAGATGCTGCATGCACTCAACACCTCTGCCAACAACTCCTCCTCTTCGCAGGATGGTGAGCACGTCAGCCTTTCCTGCTTCTGTCTGTCCTCTCTCTCTCTCTCTTACTGACGTGTTCTACTTAGTCATTGTCGTCAGCTCCTGCATCAGTTTGACTGTTAGCTCTCTGAAGTCTAGTCTCCGTGTGAGTGTCGTGCAGTGTTATGTTGGTGCTATGGCGTGGATTATGACGCGGCTGCTCTGTGTGCGTGCCCGTGAGCAGTGGCCACCATTGTGGCCTATCTAAAGGAGGTGGAGTCGCCCTACGAGGTGCTGGACTTTATCCGCTCCTACCTGGGAGACACCATGGAAGCCAAAGAGTTCGCCAAGCAGTTCCTGGAGCGCCGTGCCAAACAAAAAGCCAACCACCAGAGACAGCAGCAGCAGCAGCAGCAGCAGCAGGTGGGGGTGGGCGGGGACATGGGCGTGTGTTTAGATTTATGAAAAAGACACTGTTGTGGCTATGTTCATATACCTAGTGTGTAAAAGTTAATATCTGTGGTGCGTGTGTGTATGCTTGCCTCTGAGGTTTTTCTATGCTTTAACATGTCATCTTTCCCTCTCCTTCTCTAGCTCTCTAAGGAGGTGGCTGGGCTAACCATGAACAGTTTCCCTCTGCAGGTGAAGCAGCTACACCTGATTACACACCCCACTCCTTCCACACCTTCTTACCTTCAACATTTCAGTCCCCACAGTCTCCAGCATAGTAGCCTGTTTAGGGTCTTTATTGCTGGCTTGCATAACAATGTGTATGACATTAAAAGCATACTGTTTGAATGCGGTTAAGCCTCACTTCATTCATTCTCTTTGTCTTCTCCCTTTAGGATTCTATGAGGGGTATGAACCCCACAGCTCTGCAGTCCATGTTCCAGGCAGTGCATTCTGGGAAGGGGGGCATGGGCTATGACCAGGCAGGGAAACTGAAGAAGAAACAGCCGGTGATGCTGCACTCCGACCCAAGCATCTTAGGTACCCGCTCCCTCCAAGCCTCTGCGACGTTCCGCTTCTCCTCTCCCGCAGTGGTCTGCCAAGAACGCGCTCTTTTGCATTTTCTAGCTTAAAAGAACAATAGTATTTAACAGTATAACTGGCTAAACCAAACAGTACTTTTTTTCTTTTTTTTTCTGATATGGACAAAAAATTGCGAAATGTTTCTGAATGCTCTGATTGTTTAATAATTGGCTCCTTCTCTGTGGGTGTGTGCTTGTAGGGTACTCATTCCATGGTGCAGGGGATCGGCTGAGCCTGAGTGAGATGGAGATGGTGGAGGATTACTGAGTCCACAGCAATAGCTACCTGAGGCCTTTTTTCCGCGGGTCCAACTAATCAGACTCCGCAAGTCTAATGTGCACTGCTGGGAAAGAGGGTTGGGGTGGGAGGGAGAGACGTGATGAAAAGAGAGGGTTGGTTCTTTGGGGGTGGAGGGGAGAATGAGGGGAGAATGTAATTCAAGTGTAACGGGTGGAGTTGGGGCAGTGGTCCACCGATAACCCCCCGTTACACTCAGCTTCAGGCTTCCCCATCAGAAGCCCTCCAATTTGGGGTGGCACGGTAGGGAAAGGGGCGATCATATGTGTTTTGGGGGTGGTAAACTTCTGGCACTTATAACAATAAGCACCTTACTCAAACTAATGCACTTTACGAAGGCGGTATATGGATAGACTTTAGTTGTTTTGTTTGTTTGTTTGTTTTTGTTTGTTTGTTTTGTTCTTTTTTTTACACAAAGGTTTTACATGCATAGGTATGTTATGTGGATTCAGAAATATTCCCACATGAATAGGTGTTTGTGTGTTTGTGTGTGTGTGTGTGTGTGTGTGTGTGTAGAATGAGAACTGGACATGGTGGCAGCAGTGGTAGAGAGCAAGGGGGACCGTCCTGTTTGTCTAAACTTTATCAGAACACAAGACAAACAAATCTCTCTTCAAAGACAAACACTGTTGTTTTTTATATGAAAAAAGGTTTCTATAAAAAAGTAAAGCTATATAAAATAATACAATTTTTGATCATAAAACTTGAACATTTGCACTTGTATAAAAAATTAGACAAAAACAACAAAAAAAGTGTTCGATATATGTAATAGAGGTTAATATTTTTGTGCGAGTGTGTGGGTGTTGAAACTAGTGAGTGTTTGTACATACCAGTCTGCACAAGTGTTCTTTTTTTTAAATTCTTTTTCTCTTTTTTTTGCTTACCAAGATATCAAGACGTATAAAATGACACGAGGCCATTTTGTGATTTTCAAGCGAGTTAGATTTTTGTATTTCATGAACAGAATGTGTGTGTGTGTGTGTGAGTGTAAGCACGAGCGTGTGGTGTTGATTTTGTAGATCTGCAGCGTGTTTGTGTATTTGACTGAGGGGGACAGAGGGCAATGGTACAGCACATCCTTCCTTTGGTCAGTCGCTCATGCCCAGATGGATCTGAATCCTCTAGATGCTTTCGCTTCTTTCACACCAGCGCCCCGCAGGCAAGCCCCCACCACTACTCATGTCTGGTCCTCTGTTAGGCTTATGGGCCAGGTACTGAGGGTTGTTTGTGTATGTCTGCGTTTGTGTGTGCGTGCGTGCGTGGGTGTGGGTGGGTGGGAGCAAGCGAGTGTGTCCACACATGTGCCTAAAAACTTAAAAGGGCGAATGGTTGAAGTTCATTGCTGCCATTGAGACATTAATTTTTTTTTTTGTCTGTTTTTGGGAGAGTGTGTGTGTGTGTGTGTGTGTGTGTGTGTGTGTGTGTCTTGGTGAAGACACTTAGACACTCCCCCCATGCTTATAAACAAAGAGCTTTGTGCATTGCGCACACACCATTCTCTATAGTTCTTCTAGTGTAGCCAGAGGATGGTCCACTTTTTAGGGGATGTGGCTCACATTGCCTTGTTGTCCACTCTTTTACTCCTGAGCGAGTGACTGACTAGCTTCAAACGATCCCATCAAACTGTGCAAGTGCACACAACTGTGCACAAAATGTTCATTATAATGTTACTCGTTTGTTGTCGCTGTTGTTCATAATGATTACTTTTTGTTATTAATGAATATAATATAATACATACACATAGTTAAAAAAGTATTTGAACTACAAAAAAAAAGCACTTGGGGCTGCTACTTTGTTTATTTTTGAAACTATTTTACTTTAGTCTTTAGTTTCATTGCCACCATGTGAAGTGTGTGATTTCTTTCTTAAGAAAACATTGAATGTATTCCAAAAAAAGGTGAAAAAAGAAAACAAAAACAGTGAAGCCGTGTTTTTTTTTATTCAACGCAAAAATGGAAGCATAGTCGGACATTTGAACAGAGAGAATGACATCTTTTTCTATAAAAACAAAAACAAAAAAACCTGTTAGCAAATGGAAAAAAAAAATCAAGATGTACCGCTAGAACACACTGCCTCTACAATCCTGTTCATACAGACATTATGACTATGAAAATGAAAAACAAACACAAATATTCCATACTGGAGTTTTGGTTGTTTACAAAAAAACACTTGGACATTTTCTGAGTGCATTTTCCCCTTTTATTTTCTTTTTGGGGAGAGGGGGTAGGTAGAAACGTGACTCAGTTCAAAAACGTTTGGGGAGCTGTGCTGTAGTAATCATATGACAGCAAACCCCTCCCTTTGTAGTGAAATTATTTTGGCATATAGAATGTGTGTGTCTACTTGTTGCGACTTTATGGAGTGGGTGCTGGGACAAGGAGTTATTACAAAGCTTACCATATTTTGTTTACTAGTCTTGTTTTTGTTTACTTTTTTTCATATTTTTTCTTCAGATTTAAATGCTTTGTGTTCATCTTGAAAAGAAATGGTTCGTGTTCCTGGAAAAGAAAGCGAAATCAAACAGCACAGACCCTCTTTTTTCTTTAGTTTTTTGGGTACTTTGAAATGCACGTAGGTAATTGTTGATGCTTTAACAGTTCTCTTCCCCAATGAATTTAGGCTGGGTTTTTTTTGTTTTTTGTTTTGTTTTTTTTTTGCTTTAGAAATATTAAATGACAATAAAAAGATGGACATGTCTGCAATGGTTGGATAACACAAAAGCATGGAATAACAGGAGGGATGTCTGTGTGACCTCAGTTCTGCCGTCACATTCTGTGGACCGTAAAAAAGCCTTTCTGTTTCCACATGGGCAAAGGGAGCATCACGGCAGTTCACTTGCAGTCTTCATGAAGATAACAAAGGAACTAACACTGCCTTGCTGCCCTCATTATGCACTTTTCATGCGCTCAAAACTGTGAGGACCCTGCTGGGACATAAGAGGAAGAAAGGGGGCGCTGCTGACACCACGGCTGTTGGGACACTGGAGGTTCACTTGAAGCACCCTTCAGTGGGAATATAAACCAGGCCAAGGGACAGCAGAAGGTGTCCTTTCCACTCTCCATGTACATAGACAATGCTGTTTTATTTCTCGCTCATCTCAGCCTCTCTTAGGACTGAACATTTATCTTGATTACACACCAATGAAGGAGGTTCATGAGTCAGACATAGTGAATGTTCACGGGGGTGGAACAGTTCAGCTGTGTGTTCGCAAGTGTGATGGCACCATGATCAAACTGCAGCCCTCCAGAGGTTTCCTGTGGACATGCTGGACAAAGTGGAGTGCTCCCTACGGAGTGCTCCATAGGGATAGGAAGTTTATGAACTGCGCATTTCAGGGTGCTAGCTAAGATGCAAACAGGGGGAAGGGGGAGAATCTCGTCAGAGGCTGGAGTGAAACATGTGACTCTGGATTGCTCCCTTAAATGACAGAAATGCATTTCAACTAGGGGAAGGAGGGTTGAAATGATGGAATGGCTGTACTGACTGCTGTAGATTCGCTTCAGTGTGGTGTCACCTGTGACTGCAGCAACTGAACTGTCAGCATGGTAAATGAATGCATGTATTCCTCTATGCATTTATGCCTGGCCTTAGCTCTAGTGCTGGAGACCGACTGCCCTGCATGGTTTCACGGTTTACCTCCTCCTCAGCTCACTGCCAAGGCCCCCATGAGTTGCATTAGGTCTGAACCGAAAGGTTCAAAGCAACTCTTTGTACGGTTCTGAATCAAGTCTCGAGTCTCTGGATAAGAGTCCAACTCGAGTCTCAAGTCACATGAACAACAACATCAAAATAAAAGTTAAGGTTGCTGGTCACCAAGACATGGAACAGTGTCTGAAACCTAATGTTAAATTTAAGGTCTTCAAACTAACAACAGCTAGCATGAAAATGGCAATAGCAAAGTGAAGCATGTACAACTCGGTACTAAAAATGACATGGAACTTAATTGAAAAAGTATTTATTAGCTAGCTGTTGGTGTAGGTGGTTAGCGTACGTTTTGTCCAGAATATGGGCTAGCTAGCTAACGTTTGCTGTCCATGCCAACCTTCTATGTGTTGCCAGTGTCCTTTATTTTGATGTTATATATAGTGCATGTAGCATGTCGTCTATGCCCGTCTGACTTGAAATTTTTTGTACCCCAAGGCGATTAAAGGCTGGCGTGCCCACGCTAAATGTAACGTCAGCGTGAGAACTGCGATCTGCAAAAATTACAGATACTGCACATGACCACTTCGGAACTGACAGCCAAAACCCTCACGAGAGATTAGATCGAAAAGTAGTTTTATTCAAACGATTAGATCAATTCTTGTTTTCTACCCCCACTCTTAAATGTTGCGAGTCTTTCAGAATATGTCAAAGTACGACTCGAGTTTGAGTCACTGACTCAATTTGTGATCTTGTGTTAAGGCATGGGGAGCTTGAAACTGCAGGGCATTGGGTCCCCAGGACTAGAATTGAGAAGCTCTAATTAATGTCATGTGAAGACTACTCATTTCAATGATTCGTCATTGTTCTTTTATGGTGTTGGAATCTTCTCATGATGCACTCTCTGGATTTGTGTTCTGTGTTCCTTCTAGACCAGTGTTCCAGAGCTTTGGAAGAGGATGGTCACCAGCTTTTCTCTCTCTCGCTCTCGCTCCTCAGATTTTCAGATCATTTCTAGGACGATGTGAAATTACTGTCCAGTAAATACAAGCCCACAAAGAGGAGGGCTGATTTTTCCCCTTTATCCATGTGAGTTGCTAGGTTCCTATGGAAGTGGCTTCATACCCAGCTGACTGATTGGAGAGTGGAAGAGAGAAAGCTCTGAATACTGGAACTATGGACAGTCAAAACCTGTACAGACTAGTAGTCCACCTATATCACCTGGCCCTAGTGAATACATGGCTAACACACATGTACAGGCATGTTCAGCACACATGCAGCATGACTTTTAAAGTACTACCACACACATGCAAACATTAACTTGCATCAACTGCTGTCTTAACTGAACAAATACACGCAAAGACTCTGCAACCATGCCAACTGCGGGGTGCCCTGTGACCTGTACACATGACCTCTGCTTCTCTGTGTTGGGTGATGATTTACCGCCACTATTTCTCTGCCCCCTTCCTCTATGACTTGCCTTAACTGTACAGACCACTCTGTACTTGGATTGGAAATTATCTGTAATTAGTTCAGCATTCTTTTACTTCAAGGACGGTTCCGACACTGACCTAAAAGACTCATAAATGCTTGATTAAAAGCAGCTTCGGTTGAAGATTTACGTATAACATGTATCTGAGCAACAAACCCCGTTTAGCCTAAATTCAACATAGATAAAGGCTGATGTGAGTTTAAAGAGTCTGTGGCTAATTGTAACCCTCAAAATGTGACTGGTTTCATATTAACATACATCACTGCAAAACCTTTTCCTTTTAAAGGGGTATATTGGAATCGATTACTAGATTATGCAGTACTTTTCAACTCTGGTATTTAGAGGCTTTTAGTCTCAGTCTACCTGGACTTTATGAATGGTATATAAGTATGTGTAATATCTGTAATTGTACAGCAAGGTTTTGAGCTGCATGCAGGTTTTACAGTGTGGCAGTACCTTTTAACAAGTGTACTGTGCCCTTCATATAGAGTGGGACTGGCTCTGCGTTTTAGCTATAACTTCAGTGGCTGTTGCTGTGATGGTGGGGGTCACAGGTATATGATCCCATTTTATTATGGAAAAAAAATAAAACCAGTTATCTTAACAATATGGAGGAGGAGGATGACGGGGTGTCTGGGTGATTGTTGATTAAAAACATTTATATTACATGTATTTGCAACAACAAAAAAAAGATGTAGACCTGCAACCTAGAATCTATGGTACCTGTATTAGCAGTGGGCTTAATTATAATGTGAACAAACCTTGCTATCCAAAACATACACTGAGTATCCTAGTGGAAGAGAATACATTTCAAGTACTTGATTCTTTGAGTAACGGCAGAAGACAAAATCAGTATTGAATTTGAATCTCCTATCATGTCATTTGCATGTCAAGGCATAACTTAGTGAAATGTTAATTTGCCTTTGCATTCTACTCGTCTGCTTAGCCCTATAGCTAAACTTTTAAATAAGTCAGATATAACTTTGAAATGATACTGAAAATGTTAGCAGCAAAGTAACGTCCTCATTAATCAGAGTGTAAATAGTTTGGGGGTTTTGTTTGAAACGATGAATACTAAATAAACACTTATTAAGGAAATGTACCTGCTTCTTTAATACTTTTCACCTTTCCACCAGATGACCCTCTGTTAGAGACCTGTAACTGCCCTGCCCCTGTGCGCGGGGGTAATGTAGGTGCAGCGGGATGGGCCTCTGTCCAAGGCTGCCACCTCGTGGCTGAACTGAGCAGCACGGCGTAAAGGTGATCGATGCACAGACAAATATCGCGACAGTTCAGCGATATTTCTGTTCGCGATATGGCGGCCTCCTGTGTGTATATAAACACGACGTGCGAGTTTTTTGGTAATCACGTGCCTTAGTGTTTTGATTTCCAGTTGCACCTTCATGTTATTAAAATAATGGTAAGTGGTGATAGCAGTCGTAGGGAGGAAGGGGAACATCAGGGAATGACTAGGCAGCTTTTTCATTCAACACCGAGACGAATGCTTGACTTTTTAGTCAGTTAGCTACCCTAGTTAGCTACTTAGCTACAGATCTGCTTCTCACCGTATTAAGTTGGCTCAGGGCTAGAGTTCATCGTTTAACGACTCCAGCTGGTCCAGCGGAGAGCTAGCTAGCTAAATTATACACTTGATCACGGTTAGCTAACGAGATAGCTGCCCATTGTTCAGCAAACATCTTAAGTCTCCAGTTGTCACACGACATTTTGCCTACAACCGATAACTAGGGACAGGTAGCCAGTGATGGTCTGCGATTCCGACATGTCTCTGGCCTTGCTAGTTTGGCTCAAAGCCTCATGTCGCCAGCAGTCCCTGGTAGGTTGCGTGAGATGACCTGTAACTAACTTAATTAGGCCTGTTCGGGAATGTGCGTATAACCTATATGATGTCGCTGGTTCTGTCGCTTTCATTTCTTTTTTCTTTTTTCAGGGTTCTGTTGTGATGTTGTCAGTATCGTCAAGACTCGGACTGAAATACCCTCGCAAGAAACATTACCCTAGTAACACCTGTCTGACAAGGAGATAAGAACATACCGCCTCATTTAAGACAAACGCGCATAAAACCAACTTGTCTGAAGATCAGACATAAAGCATTTTTATATCAGATCAGATATAAAGTATTTTTAGTACAAGAGACAGAGGGTGTTGCTGTTATGTCTGATCTAGGCTCTAGTAGTGAAGGGGGAGCTTTAGCAGGGCAGGAGCCTGAAGCTACTGAGGAGGCAGAGCCTCCTCCACCCTGCACGGAACACCAGGAGGTGGAGGATGCACCACCTGCTGTCAAGCAGCCATGTGTAGGTGAAGGCATACAGGTGGCCCTTGCCCTGTCTGAATCATGCACAGAGACCATGTTGGGAGTTGGTGAGGATCAAGCCTCAGAACTAGGTGAGGTTCATCTTTGGGATCCTTATGTAACATTTCCCCTTTTAAAGCCATTTATGCCTTTTTTGAAGTATTATTTATTTCGAATTAGTTTTAGAGGAGCACTTGTAATCTAGCCACTACACTCGATTGGTCAGTTGATCTCGGTGACCTAAGACCTGTCAGATTCTTTGTCGTATCAGTGCGTAACGTGCATGGCTTCGCAGTGCAGCACAGCACTGTTTTGCTACAAGCGTGTCTGTTTTTCACTGGTCCCACAGTGCTCGGTCTTCCAGGGGACAGTGGTGATGGAGTTCCAGAAGTAAGGCAAGGAGAGGAGCAATTGTGCCAAAACGGAGAAGAGGAAGGAACGATGATCAAAGAGGGTGAGGGAGGAGCAGAGCTTGGGGACAGCAGTCCAGAGGACAGTGTGTGTCGGAGCCAGTAGTAAGTGCATTTTTGGCCCTCATTTGGGTCTTTATTTGAATGCTGGTGAAGATTAACAACTGCAATAATCACAAACTTTCCCAGTTTTCTCCTTGGGTTCTGAATTGTCTTGCCTGTGATGCTGGCCTAATATTGTTCCCATATTTCTGCAGCCTGGGTCTGGATTTCGGTCTGAAGCCCCAGCTGTTGACAGGTTCCTGGGCAGAATACACCCATTCTCCTGAGAACTACCTCAAAGGCTGCAAATGGTGAGCAAAGAATAAAGACCGAAGTCCGCATGTATGAGTAGCTGACAGAAAACTGAAGCGCTCTCACCCTGCCTCTCTGTCTCAGGGCGCCAGACGGTTCCTGCATCCTGTCGAACAGTGCAGATAATGTGCTGCGTGTGTATAACCTCCCACCTGAGCTCTACAGCAGCAACTGGGAGGAGCTCTCAGAGATGGTCAGTCACTGCTCTCGCACTGCTCCACCTGCCCCTGGTACTCATACTGGTGCATTACCAAGTGGTCATTAAGAAACTTTGGCAAAGGTCCTTAATTAGCTTTGGACAAAGTTGTGGGATGTTTTTCTTGTGAACAAGTGCTTGAGCTCTGGCCCTCAGGCACTGTCGCACGCTCTCGATTCAGTCCCGAGTATTCTGCTCAAGATTGCTAGCACAGTATACCGCCAGGCGTCGTGGCCCCTGCGTATTCTGGAGCGGACAGTGATTCTACAGGTTGCTGGGGATTACTGCTTCTGTAAACTAGGCCTGTGTGCAGGCTTCATGCTCTACCACTTCACAAATGCCCAGCCGGGAGCTCACTGACACGTTTTATTTATTCTGTCCCATTTTTACAAGACACATGCTATGCTGTATGTAGGGCAACTTGTCTGAACTGTAAAGGTCATTTTTGACATTATTATGGCCTTTTAATTTATACCTGCTATTTTTATTTGGTTTGAATACCAGTAGGATTTGAGGCTGAATCCGTTCCTGTGGTGGACTTCTGTCTTCCGAATAGCTCCGAATGTTCGGTCCAACAGTGCTGCTAATGTTCAGTGTTTTTCCGTGTCTTTCTGAGGTGGTGGAATCTCATGGCTATACAAGGGATGGGTTGCAGTCCTCTGATAACCAACTATTTGGTTAGTGAAGTGGTGGTGTTTGTTTTGTTTTTAATTTTCTCTCCCACATTTTAGTAAAAAAGCTCAGTAGTATTCTGACGATCAAACTGGTTAATGACCACAGTGTGCAACTTGTCAGGTCAGTTACGGCAATGCTTCTAAAAGCATCCAGTATCGACTGCTGATCCAAGCCAAGGACCTAGCCAAAGCAGGTAGAACAACCTGGAAGCAATGACCTGGAACCACTCATTCAATACATAGAATTAAAATCCTTTCCATTGCCTTGTGTTCTTTTAGAACACCCCACGCTCCCTCCCATACACACGCGCCCCACGCTCCCTCCCTCCTGCACGCGCCCCACGCTCCCTCCCATACACACACGCCCGCGCCCCACGCTCCCTCCCATACACACACGCCCGCGCCCCACGCTCCCTCCCATACACACACGCCCGCGCCCCACGCTCCCTCCCATACACACACGCCCGCGCCCCACGCGCCCTCCCATACACACACGCCTGCGCCCCACGCCCTCCCTCCCGCACGCGCCCCACGCTCCCTCCCTCCCTCCCTCCCTCCCTCCCTCCCTCCCACGTGCGCGAGCCCCATGCTCCCTCCCATACACACGCTAACCTCCCTCCCGCCTGCCCGCACCCCACGCTCCCTCCCTCCCGCCTGCCCGCACCCCACGCTCCCTCCCTCCCTCCCTCCCTCCCTCCCTCGCGCGTGAGCCCCACGCTCACTCCCCATGGCTTTTCCCTGCAGCTCATGATCGAGTCAGCGTGAACATGGCTTTTGCTGGGCAGGTGAGGGAGGTGCTTCCTGTGGGCTGGAGAGCGGTGCTGCAGCTCACGCCAGCTGCTTCATTGCTCTTCCCAGGATCCGCTGAAATCTCTACCACCTCATCACAACTGTTTGCCTCTTCCTAGAGTCCTGTGCTGCGGATGACTGAGGGAGACACCATCTATGATTACTGCTGGTTCCCAAAGATGAACTCCCTGGACCCAGATGCATGTTTGTGAGTTTCCGTCTTCCTCTATCAGTTCTGCGGTCAGAGGTGTTTAGGGACTGGATGTATGTGAAATCTGGGACAGCTCTGCCTTGGCTTTATACAGGTCTGTGCTTATCTCCTGGACATTTCCTGTCTGTCTGTCTTGTTACTGTCCCAGTAAATTCTCTTTGACTTCCTTTGCTCAAACACATTTATGCCTAAACTCTCACTGTTGGGCCTTGTCTGTTCAGCTGGCCAGTCATTTTTTCACTCATGGTGTCCAGAAATGATCACAGATACAAAAGGTATTGGTAATATGTGGCCCTATTATTTTTCATAGCATGAGCGAAATTATCTGTAGATGTTTGGCAAACCAGTATTCTCTCTAAATTCTCTCTGGTTTTGTGTAAAGGTTTGTGGTGTGTTCCACTTGGACCTCATTTGAACACTGTAGGACTCACTGGGGGTATGTTTCTGAGGGCTGCTTCATGAGGCAGCCTGGTGTGCTCCATCATTCCCGACATCACAAAGCCGCTCAGCCGGGCGGTCATAAGGGCAGTGGATAGCCTGCTCAGACTCAGCGGCCTTCTTACAAACGCAGCACTCCACGAGAGATTTCCAAAGAGAGAAGCCGAGAATTGCATCAGTAACTGCATGTTTTTGCCTCACTTTCTCGCTTTGTGCGTGCGCATGCCTGGGCCATGTAGCTTTGCCAGTGCTGAGAACAGTCTAAACAGTTTTTGATCTGCCCTAGGCATTGGCTGGCATCACCCCAGGACCTGTGTAGTGTTGCTGGCACTGGGCATGAACCAGGAGCCCAGTGAGCTCCTCCTTCATCCAAACACAGATGAGCCCACGTCTGTGCTGTCTGCCGTCTCCAAGGAGACTTTTGTTGCCGCAGGCAGAGGCAAAGACGGCTCGTTAACCATGTCCTGTTACACTCTGACATGCTGATCAAGCACACTGCTTGGGAGAACCCCAATCACCCTGCAGTGAATGAGAACAGGGCGAGAGGAGGTCAAGTATGAAATTACACACCGGAGAAAGAGGGCGAGTGTATAATGATGAAGAGCAGGAAGTGGGAGCAAACCCTGAAGACGTAGGCACTCGCAAAACTAAAACCTCTGAAGCCTGCCAGCGGGTCTCCGAACCCGTCCCGGCCCTGACCGACAGCCATGTGTCCATGCAGGGGAGCCATTCTGACCGCTGAAACGTGTTGAGAATTGCCTTCTGCAGTGAGGGCCGGCGGGGTTCAGCGTAGCGCGATGCAGTGGCGTGGGGGCTTTCTTTTGTCCTCCTTCCATCTTGGCTCCATATATGGTCTCTGTTTCCAGTGCTCAAAAGGCGCGACTCTCGCGGAGAGCCGGTCGAACCGTTGCCGGAGAGCCTCCGTTTTTGCAGGCTGGGAAGCAGTCCGGCCAAAACTGCGAAAGTGCACGGCTGTAATTGTGCGTCATTTTTCCCCCGAGCGAGAACAAAGGGCAGGATGAGAGTGCGACGCGCAGCTATATTCTCCCGCGGAGGGAAGTGTAATTGCACCACAGTGAAGTGGCATTTTTAAAGTTTCCCCATTGCTGGCTAGTTGGGGCTGTGCATGTAAAGTGAATTGAATAGGAAGGCGTGGGGTAGAATAGACTTAATTGTCTGTCTGGTTGAAATTGGCCTTGGACTGATGGGCTTGTGATGGCAGTTCCTGCTTTAATCTCTGGCAGGCTGTGCTTTCTCCATGACCTTAGCCCACTCCTCAGTGTTTTATTCTTCTCTCCTTTTTTCTTCTACCCCCACCGTCTTTCCATCTAGTATTGCAAGCAGTAGCCGTGACAACCCTGTCCATATATGGGATGCCTTCTACGGTGACCTCCGTGCAACCTTTCGACCCTACAACCATCTGGACGAGCTAACGGCCGCCCACTCTCTGTGTTTCTCTCCGGACGGCTCCCGGCTCTACTGTGGCTTCGACAAGGCCGTGCGGGTGTTCCGCACGGATCGTCCGGGCAGGGACTGTGAGGAGAGGCCCACTGTAGGTGAGGCAACATGCTGATTTTTCTGGAACTTTCCTCCTCTCCGTTCTCCGCTCAACGACTGCAGTTCCTCACAATCGGGTCTAAAAGGAGCTGGTCCACGCTGCTGGAGATAGAATAACATGATCATTTACTTCGAAGTGTTATGCTAGCGAACTAAAATTAGGACTCCAGACTGTGAAACTGAAACTACTAATTGAACGGTTTTGATTAATAATGGTCAGGTATGCTTGTTAGGAGCTCTAGCAGGAGACATGCTGGGAACGAGAAATACGCCTGAAATATTTCCAATTAAATTCTTTTCTTTTCATCTCTCTCACCATGACTTCTCTCTCTCTCTGCCCCCCCACCAGTTAAGAAGCAGGGACAGAGTGGTATTATCTCCTGCATGGCGTTCAGTCCCTTCCAGGCGGTGTACGCTTGCGGGTCGTACTCCCGCACTGTGGGGCTCTACTCGTGTGACGACGGCTCTCTGCTCGCCCTCCTGCCCCAGCGCCACCGCGGAGGACTCACCCACCTGCTTTTCTCACCCGACGGGCACCACTTGTACACTGGCAGCCGCAAGGTGAGCGAGACGTGAGAAGAGGCTTAGGTGGCATGCTGTTAGCTTTCATGCCTCACGTACGTGTGTGTGTGTGTGGGTGTGTGGGAATAGGACCCAGAGATCCTATGCTGGGACCTCAGGGACCCGGGTCAGGTTTTGTTCTCACTGCCCAGAACTGTGAGAACTAATCAGCGCATCTACTTTGACCTGGACCCGTAAGTGCCACCCTTGTATGAACAGGTCATGAAGATATTGTAGCACACGGTTTGCTTCTGTAATATCTCACATTGTGTCTGTGTGTTCAGGTCTGGCCGATACCTGTTAAGTGGTGACACGGATGGGGCAATGTCAGTATGGGACACACTCACAGCGCCTCCTGATGGTAATGAAGAGGTACTGCAGCCTCTCCTTCAGTTTCAGGCTCACAGAGACTGCACCAACGGAACCAGGTGACACTACCACCCCTCTTCAGCTGTGTTCACGCATAGTGGCTCTTTGAGTAGAATCGCTTGCTCCCTGCTGCTGGGGCCTAGGATCAAGTGCTGATGTCATGGCCGTCCATGACAGGAGCGCCCAGCTGGCTCCTACTGTGTGTGGGAAGCGAGGCATAGTCCTGCCCCCCAGTGCACCAGCATTGGCCTGCCAGCTTACATGTAGACTGTGTGGATGGGGTTGAGTTCTGGGTGTATGGGTGGGTGTGTGGATGGGCGTGAGTTCTGCGTGTATGGGTGGCTGTGTGGATGGGGGTGGAGTATTTTACCCACACGAGGAAATCTCTTTAGGGAGATTTGTTAGGGTCATTGTTTTAGCCACTCTCATTTTCTGCAAGTCTGTCACTGCACATGGATAAAATGGCTTCTGAATATCTTACTTCAGGTGGTTTGTGCATTGCTGTGTTGGAAATGTTACACGTCAGTTTTGTTAATTTGAGCCCCTGGTCTCCTCTGCCCAGCGTCCACCCCTTCATGCCGCTGGTGGCGTCGTGCAGCGGTCAGCGTCACTTCCCGTCGCCCGGTGATGCCTCCAGCTCTGACGAGGATGGGGTGATGTCATCAGACAGCATCGGCGTGGACAATGCGCTCACGCTGTGGTGGGCTGGACCACAGGGCTCAACCAGCAAAGAGGGGCAGGGGCAACCCATGCCCCACGACACCGGAGTTTAGCAGCCGTAACCACTAAACCCAGACCTTCAAACTGCCTGTTTTATAATGGTGAATGTAATGGTCAAATCCAGATTTATGCGACGCCCTTAAGAATTTCTTACGTCTCTTTCACTGATACAGTCTAGGACCAACGAGTTGAAAGATTTGATTGTTTTTGATTATTAAAAAGCTTTTAGTTCTTTTTGATGTAAGCCCTTTATGCGGTGGATTATGAGGAGAAATGAACTGTGGAATGTAAGAGCTCAGCCAGTCAATGTGTGTGAGTTCCAAGGCCTGCACCAGACTCTGCTCCTGTAACAGTTCGCCTCATCACAGCACCATCAACTATCAGGCATGTTTGCCTTTCATGTAAGAGCGTTATAGTTTGTGAAAAGAATTAGCTGAACTGCAGTACGCTCGCGGCTTTTTCCTGTTCTCTGTCGGGTCATGTTGGGGCCGATTAAGGGGAGAAGTGATGCAAGTGGGTCTGGACACACACTCACCGCCCACCTCTCCTCTGCTCTGACCCACACGTGCTGGAGATTTATTATTGTGTGCCATGTTTTAGCCTTGTGCGTTAGTGAAGTGTTTTTCTCCGAGTCAGTGGTGTGTGTGTGTGTGTGTGTGTGTGAGACAGCAAGCTTCAGCTGATCACTCTGTTTTGTTCACTGAATCTCAATGAATCACTGACTGATTCTGTATATCCATGTTTACAGGTGTTTTGTGTGGGGGGAACAGTCAGCTTTTGATGATTTTGCGTGTGCTATTTTTGTATGCAAGGCTGTGTTGTGGGGTTGGGTTTTTTTGTTTTGTTTTTTGGATGCAGATGTTAATACTTCACCTTTGCCAGACGTGCTCCTTGTTTGACGTGCAGTATTGTTTGTAGATGGATCATTTCATAATATTGTAAATCTTCATGCAAATAAAAATGTCTTTTTGCAAACCTCTGAATAAGTTCCTGGCCTGTCTATTGCTATGATCAACCTGAAGCAGGATTTGTAGTTCACAGAAGCTGGTTTTACACATGTTCTCATAGAGTGGCTCCTCTGAATGTTTCATAGTATGATTATTTGTAAATGCTCATATATGCAGTACATCATAAAGATGTTTGTAAATAATTGACATTGCACCAGCTGCTGCTTCCACGTCCAGGAGACATGGTTGTTTAAAACACTTGCTGTGAGCCTGAATGCTGTTCCAGCTCTGGCCACTAGGGTGGAGTGTAACCTTTGCTGGGGCATTTCAGTGGAAAAATAATCCAGAAAACTTCTTGCATAGATTATTCTGTCTCGTAGTGGTTTCCATGAAGTTTTTCCCTGATCTTATTGCATTTTTTAAACATTTTGTATTTAAAGAATAGCAATGATTGATCATCATAAATTTTAAATGTTAATATTTCTTTTAATTTGATAAATGAATAGAAAAAAAAAAATTTAAACGCTGAAGAAAGGAATTTGAATGCAACCAGAACTGAGGAAGACAAGGCATAAAACATCCTTACATACACACTTCAATAACCAAACAAATGTCTTGCTTTGCATCCGTTGGTTTAGTTTATTCTGCACTGCCAAACTGGAGCAGTTTTTGTTGTGTTCTCCAAGTTGCCTAGCGACAAACTTCAGAGAGAGGGAGAAGTAGCGAAGAACAGAGTTGAAAATAAAGGGGGGGGGGTTGTGGTGCTTTCAAGGACCTAATTTTGCTGCTAGAAAAGGACCAAGGTCTGTAGTCTCCCCCGGGGTGTGAATGTCAGACACAAAGGCCCTGGAGAGGATGGTCAGCAGGACAACTCTGACCACCCAGAGGATCCGCCACACACACATTCTTGGTAAGTGCAGGATTTCTAACACACACACACACACACACACTTTCTGTGAATTTGTCGCAATTCATGGCACAAAAATACATATTACGCCAAACTTTGGTCTTTTTCAATCACTTATTCGGTGGGCAACCATTCTCCCTCTCTCTTCCCTTGTCTCTCCCACGCACTTTAAAAAACTTTCACTGCACCTCAGCACTCAGACACGCAGCGCTTCCACAGTAACATGTTTCCAAGTGGAAGGTAGTACAGAACATTCCCTCACTCCTAACAACCTAAACACAGCCCTGCACTGACAATCCCCTAATTGCTAGTCTCCCACTCCAAAGCTAGACAAATGACTCTGGCATTTTCAAGTGCTCCATGCGCACTGTTATCTGGCTGGCGGTCTGTAGTGCGCCAGCCTCCCTGAGAGCGCTGGCTCTCCTCAACCTCGCCTGTCTTCAGTGCTGACGTAATGGTGGCTCTCGTAAAATAAGAGCAAAAAGTTGATTCGTTCAGCTTTAGGAGAGCGGCTCCGGGCTCGGGTGTCCGCCTCCACCGCGGCAGATGCCCGCGCTGCACCATTCCCAAACGCTCCTGCCACGAGCCTGCCTTTGGACCGCGCGGTGCGGCCCGATTGTGCCTGGAAGGAGGATGTCCAGCGTGCGGCTACTAAGGAGACAGAGAAAGCCCTGAAGGTCCAAGAGGAGGTATCCGCTGTGTTCATCTGAACCCACAACGAACATCGTGCAGTAGAGGCGGCTCATAGGCTGGTCCGCAAGGACCTCCAGCCTCTCCGTGTTTGGAGTCCTGTCCTCAGTATAACCTGAGACATTTACTCAGTCAGCACTGGGAAAAAGACCCAAGTGTTAACAGCATGGTAGTCTTTGGATAGTCTTAAAAAAAAAATCCTATTTTACAGAAATCAGATTAGGATAAAACATTTACAAGATTTAATATGGCCACAATGGATTAGCGGGGTTTGTTAAAAGTTACGCATCTGTGCTAATCTACTTTTAACGGTGTTTTAACAGTCTTTTATTAATTTTTATCATAAAAAACAGAGTCGCCGGTCTCTGGTGAGTGTGAGAGCAAATCCTGCTGCAGCTGCCAGAGAAGCTCTGGGACCGCAGAGGCTTTGCAGTACGTTTTGTAATCCTTCCTAGAAGAAACGCCTCGCTTTGCTCTGCCTTTACTGAGTTTGGCCAGCCTAGCATATTTCAGGACTCCTGTCTCCGGTGCCTCCTAGAGGGAGATGGAGCGAAGGCGACAAAGGTAGATAGGATGGTGTGTGTGTGTTTGTGGAGCAGTGATGAGACCTCATGTAATGGGCTGTAATTGCTTGTGTAATTGCTCTATTGGGACTTCACACAGCAGCCAAAGCGCGAGCCTGCCACTATCTTCAGAAGCTGGGTACAGTCAGCCTTGCCAGCCCTAATCATTCATCCTTCTCTTCCATTCTCTCTCCATCCCTCTCTCGCTCCATGTCTGTTTTCTCCACCTCTGTGTCTTTCCCAGTCTGATTATTTGTCCATTCATTCCTTTAATTCTTCCTCTCTCTCCCTCCCTCTCGGCAGCACCTGCGAGCACAGTTCCAGGAGGCCCTTGCAGGCCAGGGAGAGGCTGGGGGCTGAGAGGACGCAGGGCCAGCGCGTGGAGCTCCAGGCCCAACTCGAGGCTCGCTGCACCGGCCCGAGGGAACAGACGGAGGGGGAGACACGGCTGGCCGCGGGAGGAGCTGAAGGGGGAGTCGGAGCTGGAGAGAGAGCAGGAGATGAGGGTCATAAAAGAACAGATGGAGGTGGGGTGGGGTGGGTGGATGTGTGTGCGTGTGGGTGAGGGGGGGGTAGGAGAAATAGCTTCTAGCTCGTTGTGCGTTGGTTTGGCAGTCTTCTGTCCCCGTGTGTCTCACACACAGGTGCATGTGCAGGAGTGTGTATCAGTGGCGGAGCGCCGCGTGGGGGAGGAGCGTAGGAGCACAGCTCAGATGGAGAGAGAAACCCTGCAAGACAGCCATGCCCAGGAGATATCGCTGCTTCAGGACAGGCAAGACACACACACACACACACACACACACACACACACAGAGAACTGTTCTTTCTCTGTCCCATATAACACCTTTCTGCAGCAATATTTCTTCATTAGACTGTTTCACATGTGTGTATCTCTCTCTCTGTTGCTCTCATTCTCTTTCTGCCTGACTCTGTTGTATTCTCACTTTCTCATCTCTTTTTCCTCATAAGTTTTCACTTTCTCTCATTGCTATTTTTGTAAATTGCTTCCTCGTTTAACTTAGTCTAGCATGTTAACTCAACTCTGTGTGTGTGTGTGTGTGTGTGTGTGTGTGTGTGTGTGCGTGCGTGTGTGCGCGTGCGCGTGCGCGCGTGTGTAGGCTACAGCAGCTGCAGGGCACTCTGGTACAGGTCAGCAGGGAGCGGATGTGGTATGAGACGGAGTTCAAGGTCAGCGCTCATGACGACGTCATGAATAAATGATCAGTTCAGCTGCGGGCCCCAGGTTCAGCACTGGCCTCTGCCTGCGTGTTACTGAGCTGACCGGCCCCTCCACAGGACATACCAGCACATCACCTCCCTTTGCTCGCCTCTTAGACTTGCTGCGCCACTGCGTGGGCCACAGCCCCTTCAGGCGGGCCCTCTGCTTCCGTCCTGCTCCTCAGCGCTGGGTCGCCAGCTCGTGCTGTTTGTCGTTTTCCACCTGTCCAGTTCTGTTAGCTGCCTCTGCTTCTGTGCTGGTCTCATCTTGCTCATTATTTCTCTTTCTGAGTTCTTTGGTTCACAGGCATCTCTACTGCTCTCTCTCTCTCTCTCTCTCTCTCTCTCTCTCTCTCTCTCTCTCACAGAAGGTGCAGGCTAGCTACAGGCAGTTTGTTGATCTGACTGATACCTCCCTCCACTCTGATTACCTGTTAAAGCTGCGATGCCTTGGCAGGGAGCCAGGCCTCATGGAGAACACAACACAAACTGATGTCAGCCATATTCCCACCATACCCTGACTTATGCCTCATTGTGTATTTGATTGCTACATTTGTCTGCACTATTTTTTTTTTTTTGGTTCACTGTGTCACATTTTTAGCACGTTTCCATTAGTGACATACTCAATTAAATACCTAAATGATGGTGTATTATGATGACCTTAACGAGCCTCGTTCTTTGGGTTGGTGAGAGTGCTGTACCAGGGCATGTCCACAGGGTGGCGATGCAGTTAAGGTTTTACGGCTCCCAGGATTCAATTTCAATCATCAGGTGTCTGCCTGGCTCTTTCGGGTAGTAGCCTACATTTGTCATGTTTTTGGTTATTTGTATTTGCTTGGTAGGTCGCTAGACTGTAGTGTATTGGGCTACGTTTTTCCTTTGTGGTTTCGAGATCCAGCAGTAGATTATAGAAAGTGTGTCTGGTCTCTCGGTACATCGCGTAGTAAACTTATTAGCGTCCTTTCCGCTACCACGAAGTGCTATTACATGCACTGTTACCCGCGAATACACTAGGGGGCGCTCTAACTCTTTAATATTTTCTTGAAGCGCTTCAGACTCCGCGGCGGTTTTCGTGCGTGATGGTGTGATAGTGCGCTTGGAACTACGGGTTAAAAGTATAGGAGGTAGTGGTGGGGCTAGTTGGTGATATTTTTTTTTTCGTGTTAGAATAAGATGCACCGGAGGCTCGATGCAGAGAGACTATCCTGCTTGATTCACTGCAGCATATAGAGACCCCCGTACTCGAAATAGAGGAGAATAATGAGGGGTGATGGAACAGGGGGGCGGCTGACAAGGCTTGATACCGCCTCCTCCTATGAAAAAAAAAAAAACCCGAAAGAAAAATCTGCTTCGTTAGTGCGCCCGCCAGCCGGAAGATGTTTTTTTTTTTTCCCTGAACGCACACCTCCCCTTTCGCCTCCCTCTCCCGTTTCCAAACAAGCCAGTCTGTCACTGCGCCGCCAGCGTTAGGACAAGTCTCACCAGCAGGCTTTTCCGCAAGTGAAGGAGACAGAGACGGGCAGGCACTGAATTCAAGCAAGGCAAATAAGCAAGCCACTCTTCAGATGACACAGCCCAATAGGATTACCCATCTTCAGGCGTTACTAGGACCTTAGACATTTCACCGTACCACGTTTTGCACTTATTTATTTGCATCTCTAACACGGTCGTTGCGCTAGATCAAGGTTGTTGTTGGTGGGGTTTTTTTTTTTTACTTTGTCTTTAATTTTTGTTTATTATTATTATCATTATTGGTGTTATTTTAGCTTTTTCGTCTTCTTTTCTCATCCGGATTTGTGAGCTTCACACAAACGATTGGATTCGTCGGAATCCAGCGCGCAAAAGGAGCTGCGCTGGGTTAGGGGCGCTGCGTTAGGGGCGCTGGGTTAGGGGCGCTGAGTTAAGGGCACTGGGTGTGCGGAATTACAAGCTGAGTCTCAGAGGAGAGACACGCCAGCACGCGAACAAGGTCGGAGTCGCGCGCGCAGAGAGCTCGGTACCGGCGTGCTGGTGTGAGAATGGAACTTTGTCAAACAAGGAAACGTGCTCAGGTCTAAACAGGCAGCCGTCTGTCCTTGGGTTTTGATTTTTGCATCCTTCCCCCATATTTGTGTGTGGGAGAAAGACAGAAAAAGGGAATAGAGGAACGGGAGAGAAGACAGATCTCGGCCACAAACAGCGCACGAGAACGAGAATTTAAACAAATATTTGACTCTTGAGAAGAAAAAAAACCCAAAGCTGACCAGACCGGCTAGAAACGACCTTCAAGGATTCTTTTGCTAAGGGATTTTTTTATTCTTCTACGAGTGCTTGAGCACGTACTTAAAGGTAGAAAACACGCAAGCTTACATTTAAGAAATACTAGACTTTTGGTAAAAGGTGCGCGTTTACCTCAGATGTTGTAAGGATCCCCTCTGTGATCTCTCACAGTGGACACGATTTGTAACCGTGTGTTTGTGTTAAATTGTGCCTTGTGTGTCCGGTGATATCCATGCGGGCGCTGGAGACACGCAGTCCTCTCACACACTGACGGATTCACCTCTAGCCTGCTGGGCTACAGCTTTGTTCGGAAAGTCTGCTCCGGTAGCCTTTGGGAAAATATCCCTTATTGCTGATGGGGGAAAACAGACGAGTATCGGGGATTGAAATGGCGAGTCGGAGAAGTGGAAATGGGTTGGGAATTCTCCTAATATTCTTGGTGGATTTACTCGGAATCACGGCGTCCAACATGGAGCCAATCTACTGGAATTCGCTAAACAAAAGGTAAGACCTGAAACTAAACCTGCTGTGGACGGCGTTGCTTAATTTCTAAACGGCTTTTGAAAACACCCCAGACTGTCAGCGACCAGTGCCGAGAGCTGACGAGCTCAGCGACTGCAGAAGTTACGAGCATCACTGAAGCCACACTAATAGACGCCACATTTCATTCACTGCGTCCGTTGGGTAGTTTTCCGACACTGGCAGCCTTTACAATAACAGCGCCCATGCTTCTCAGTGCGTAGCCCTTTTAGAGCTTATATTCCTCTATAAATAAATGTTTTCATTGTGTATTTTGGTATATTATTAAACTATATCAAGCCTACACCGCGCGAAGTGGTCTACGTTCTAAAAATGCAACAGTGGGGCCTTTGTTAATATTTGGTTGCAAACCTAACGAGCAGTGACTTTAACTTCTTTGCGGGCGTTTCTTTTAGCTGTCCGACCTGTGTGTGGTTCCCGTGGTCATTCCGGCGTATCCTGGCTGTCCACAGTGGACACGCTCGCGCCGCAGCTGGCACTTATTAACGGATGTTTTACGCACGTGCGGCACGGCCGCAGGCCAGGAAGGGCGAAGTTTACATCGCTGTTTACTGTTTATTTTCTTTTAGTTTACTGATTTCAGTATTCACCAATGTGATTCCACGGCACTTCGTAAATCCTGTTAAATACTGTAATATTTTAGTGCGATATTTGTGGTGGGTGTGTGTTTTTTGTGTAACTTCAGCTAGGAATAAAATATATTTACGACTCCGTCTGCGTGTCCCTTTCAGTCCGGCAAGTAAACGAGGATTTATGGAGGAACAGACTCTAAACGGGTACTTTCTCAAACACCCCCTTTGTCATTATTCGGTTGTTTAAGTGGACACCCGGCATCGTGGGAGCACTTCTAGGCTGGTCTAAATCGGTATGTAGGTTATGAGGGGCTATTAGAGATGCCACGGCTGCCTAAAGACGAATAGCTTTTTAATGTCTCCATGTGGCGCGATGAAGGCTCCGCGCCTCGGCAGATGCTAAGGGAGGGTGTGATTCAGTCATTGTGGCCCCTGGCAGACGCCCCTAATGAGGTTTTTTTTTTTTTTGTCAGTGTTAGCTGGATTAATCTAGCCAGGCTTGGAGGATCTAATTTGGTGTGCGAACGCACAGGGCCTATCTGTTATGTTTTGAGTTGACCGCGCGTTTTATGCTCGACCCTGTCTGAAAGTGTGCGGTGATTAGAGAAGATTGGTAACGGCGCTGGTTTTCACGCTATTTTCTCACTCCCCGTGTTTCAAATTTGTTTGATTTCACACCGCGGAATTACGCATGGACGCCGCTAAAGCAATCTCTCGCCTCACTTTTGTTTTTTTTTGTTTTTGTTTTTTTAAATCCCCAAAGCGCGCACTCATTCGTGCGCGCAGCATAGCAGTCTCGCACTGAAGGAGGACTCGCGCCTGTCCCTTAACCCTCGAGCACTGCGCAGGCTGAAGTTCGCCCTCACGCGCAGATGACGCCTTCCACGTCCGTCCAGAGTCCTTACGGCGGCCAAGAGCAAAGTAAACGCAACTATGTGAAGGTTGTCGCGGGCCACGTTGCGTATTTCATACGACCTTGACATCCTCGAACCTTCCACTGCTTTGATGTTGAGGCTTTCAGTTAGAGAAGCTCTTTCACATC
This sequence comes from Electrophorus electricus, assembly GCF_041902795.1. Taxonomy (NCBI): domain Eukaryota; kingdom Metazoa; phylum Chordata; class Actinopteri; order Gymnotiformes; family Gymnotidae; genus Electrophorus; species Electrophorus electricus. The sequence continues at coordinate 7,892,483 of NC_137509.1, forward strand.
ACTCCCTCTCCTCTCATCCGCTTACGCGCCTGCCCACTCTGTCCTCCTCTGCCCCTCGCCTTCATTTTGATGGCGCTGCCGGATTAAAACCACATGTAGCGTTCGGATACTGCTCAGCTGGTGAGGAGTACCCCGAGAAAGGGACGAAAAGTGAGGAGCGCCAATAAAACACATACATAAATGTAAAATAAGTCCTGAATGTCGGTGTGAGTTAGGGTTAAAGAAAATGCAAGTACAAATCCAGAATCACCTTGAAGATGACCGCAGCGGGACTGGGAAAAATCCATACAGACCAAAAGTCCTCCGTGGCGACTCGCTGGACACTGTAATTTAATGAAATGTTGAAATTGATATTCGACTGGGTCATTGTGGGAACGATTCAGAAAAAGACATTTGTTTTACAACTAAAGCAGACAGTTTGATTCCCGTAGGCCTTCGTGTTTGCTCTAATGTGATATGAGAGTCAAGCGAGAAAGTGTACGTCTTCGCCCTCTTGGCCTGTTGACCTGAATAGTCTATATGGTGCAGGAGAGGTGGCTTATGTGAGTATGTTCTGATGTGGCACAGTATAAGAGCTCTGGTTCTCTGAGAGCACAACTGAAGAAGGCCAGTTTTCTTACCAGAATACTACAGACCTCTCCCAACTTAATATAACAGAATAAGAGGTATAGATTATTTGTCTGAAGGCAGAAACAAGTATGAAGCTTGCTACTCCTATTCAAAGTGCAAAGTGCAGTTTTTTGCAAGCTTATTTCACAGTGCAAAGCACCTGTAATATCACAATATCCATCAGTATTTTCATGCTTGCTGTTGGTCCCTTTTTGCTGGGATACGTGCAGCGTTGCAGTTCTTCGAAGAAATCCGGTTGTGCCGCGTATGATTGGATTGATAGTCATAACAGGCCTCTGACTTCCTGTAGTGTATGAAAACCAATGAGCAGATCTGATAATTCACCTGCTTTTCTGCATTCAGTGCTGTATTGAAATGAAATGAAATGTTTGTGTGAGTCTAATTACACACTCCGATAAGAAGTGTAACTGTAAGCGTTTGCATACGATGATAAACACTGTCGGGCCGTTTGTGTATCCTTGACTCCTTAATGCTAGCTGTGCCTTGTCTTACAACCGTTTCCTCTGAAACACACATTGAAATTCAATCCCCTCCAGATTTGCAATAATTAATTAATAACTTGCTAATTAGCTGTGGATAAAAGGCTGGTTAACTAGGCTAAATGTATCAAGAGGAGGTGCGGCAGGCAGGGGAGTAGAAGGAGGTGTGTGCGGTATCTGCACCTCCCTCTACTCCCCTGCCTGCCGCACCTCTTCTTGATACATTTAGCCTAGTTAACCAGCCTTTTATCCACACAAATGACTTTGCAGTCATATACACTCTACTGTAGCATCTTCTTCTGTTTGGAAGAAGAGGTGCGGCAGGCAGGGGAGTAGAGGGAGATGCAGATACCGCACACTCTGCCTGGGAGCGCAGGGGAGTAGAGGGAGGTGCAGATACCGCACACTCTGTCTGGGAGCGCAGGGGAGTAGAGGGAGGTGCAGATACCGCACACTCTACCTGGGAGCGCAGGGGAGTAGAGGGAGCTGCAGATACCGCACACTCTACCTGGGAGTGCAGGGGAGTAGAGGGAGATGCAGATACCGCACACTCTGCCTGGGAGCGCAGGGAAGTAGAGGGAGGTGCAGATACCGCACACTCTGCCTGGGAGCGCAGGGAAGTAGAGGGAGGTGCAGATACCGCACACTCTACCTGGGAGCGCAGGGGAGTAGAGGGAGGTGCAGATACCGCACACTCTACCTGGGAGCGCAGGGGAGTAGAGGGAGCTGCAGATACCGCACACTCTGCCTGGGAGTGCAGGGGAGTAGAGGGAGGTGCAGATACCGCACACTCTACCTGGGAGTGCAGGGGAGTAGAGGGAGGTGCAGATACCGCACACTCTACCTGGGAGCGCAGGGGAGTAGAGGGAGGTGCAGATACCGCACACTCTACCTGGGAGCGCAGGGGAGTAGAGGGAGCTGCAGATACCGCACACTCCGCCTGGGAGCGCAGGGGAGTAGAGGGAGGTGCAGATACCGCACACTCTACCTGGGAGTGCAGGGGAGTAGAGGGAGGTGCAGATACCGCACACTCTACCTGGGAGCGCAGGGGAGTAGAGGGAGGTGCAGATACCGCACACTCTACCTGGGAGCGCAGGGGAGTAGAGGGAGGTGCAGATACCGCACACTCTGCCTGGGAGCGCAGGGGAGTAGAGGGAGCTGCAGATACCGCACACTCCGCCTGGGAGCGCAGGGGAGTAGAGGGAGGTGCAGATACCGCACACTCTACCTGGGAGCGCAGGGGAGTAGAGGGAGGTGCAGATACCGCACACTCTACCTGGGAGCGCAGGGGAGTAGAGGGAGCTGCAGATACCGCACACTCTACCTGGGAGCGCAGGGGAGTAGAGGGAGCTGCAGATACCGCACACTCTACCTGGGAGCGCAGGGGAGTAGAGGGAGCTGCAGATACCGCACACTCTACCTGGGAGCGCAGGGGAGTAGAGGGAGGTGCAGATACCGCACACTCTACCTGGGAGCGCAGGGGAGTAGAGGGAGGTGCAGATACCGCACACTACCTGGGAGCGCAGGGGAGTAGAGGGAGCTGCAGATACCGCACACTCTACCTGGGAGCGCAGGGGAGTAGAGGGAGCTGCAGATACCGCACACTCTACCTGGGAGCGCAGGGGAGTAGAGGGAGCTGCAGATACCGCACACTCTACCTGGGAGCGCAGGGGAGTAGAGGGAGCTGCAGATACCGCACACTCTACCTGGGAGCGCAGGGGAGTAGAGGGAGCTGCAGATACCGCACACTCTACCTGGGAGCGCAGGGGAGTAGAGGGAGCTGCAGATACCGCACACTCTACCTGGGAGCGCAGGGGAGTAGAGGGAGCTGCAGATACCGCACACTCTACCTGGGAGCGCAGGGGAGTAGAGGGAGCTGCAGATACCGCACACTCTACCTGGGAGCGCAGGGGAGTAGAGGGAGGTGCAGATCCACTTGGGAGCGCAGGGGAAGGAAAGCCCCACTGTTGGTTGGTGAAATTTAAAATCCACAGCAGTGATGTGCATGATGTTTCTGACGGCTCAAAAACGGCACAAGTCCAGAACCTTTAAAAAAAACAAAAAAAAACCAAACCACTTTTAAACTGTAAAAGGTCTGAGGACTGAAGGACTTTTAAACTGTAAAAGAGGTCTGAAGTTGTTTACTTGCACATCGCTAGCTCTTTACGGAGGAGAAGTCATCAAAACTGATCTTAGTGCTGATAACCCAGGATGGATGTTTAGAGTGGCTTATGCAGCATATAGTGCAGTGTTTGTGAAGCATGGTTACACAGTGTGAGTAGATAGCATTAGACCTGATCTATTAAGGCTAGTCAGGTGAGGCCGGTTCCTCTTAAAGTGCCAGGGTCAAGTCAGATTAAACTTAAATTTGGAAGGTCGAAAAGCTGGTCTCTGTAGCAGCATCCAAATCTGCAGAAAAGGGCATTTGTGTATGCGTGTGTTTTGAAGGGGTTGTGGATATGAGGATAAATGACAGTGGTGGATGTGCTTGTATGTGTGTGTGTGTGTGTGTGTGTGTAAAGTAGTGATGTTTCAGTTCTTGTTTTTCGATGTCAGTCCCTGCCATGAGTAATGCTCTCTGTGTGTGTGTGTGTGTGTGTGTGTGTGTGTGTGTGTGTGTGCGTGTGTGTGCGTACATGTATGAGTGTGTTGTCCGAATGTATGTGTATGAGTACGTCTTTTATCAGTGTTGTGTGTGTGTGTGTGTGTGTGTGTGTGTGTGTGTGTGTGTGTGTTTGGGGGGACTATGCTGAAGGCTTTATGAGCTTTCAGCAGTAGAAGCTGTGAAAATGGCTCTCAGCTGATGTAGCAGAAGAACTGCACTGTCTCTGCAGCCCAGCTTCTCACTCCATCTCTCTCTGTCTCTCTCTCTCTCTTTCTCTCTCTGTCTCTCTCTCTCTCTCTCTCTCTCTCTCTCTCTCTCTCTCAGTCCTTCTCTTTCTCTCTCACACACACACACACACACACACACACACACACACACACAGCTGGAAGTATCATGGCAGAAATCGGAGACTGTCGTACAGACATGAAGACCAGGATTGTGTTTGTGGGGTCTTTTATGAACATGTAAAAATGTGTAAAACAGGACAGAAGGAACAAACCGCGCACACATACATACACTGAATGGGTCCTGAGATTCCTAAAGAAGTTGTGTCTTATAAGCATGCATATGCACGCACGGATGCCAACGGAGGGCCAGTCACTCATGTGCGGTGCGACAGGAAGAGCCGAAGGCTCCCAGAACACCCTGCGGTCCTTCACTGTGTGGTGCTCACGAGTGTGTGTGGTCCTTCTGCAAGTCTGTCATCGGCTCACTGTTTGCCTCCCTGCGTGTGTGTGTGCAGCCGTCACCGGACCCATGAAAGCTGGCCTCTTTAACCCAGACCATAACATTTGCAGGGAAATGGGCAGAAGTCGTCTAAGAGAGACAGTCAGTCAAGGCTGAACCCACTCTGATTTTGTTTCTACTCCTTTTCCATTTACTGTACAGTGCAGCTATAATGTTCTATTATAAGAGCGACTCAGTACCACCTGCTGCTCTGTCTCTCTCTCTCTCTGTCTCTGTCTCTGTCTCTGTCTCTGTCTCTCTCTCTGTCTCTGTCTCTCTCTCTCTCTCTCTCTGTCTCTCTCTCTCGCTCTCTCTCTCTCTCTCTCTGTCTCTCTGTCTCTCTCTCACGCACACACACACACACACACTCACACAAACACACTCACTCTCTCTTTCTCTGGGCTAAATGGCTAATCCCATCCTCAGGTCTCTAGGGTCACATAGCTGTGAGCAGTGTGTGTGTGTGTGTGTGTGTCTGCGTTTGCTCTTTCTTTCATTAGGTTAGTTTACACAGAACAAACTTCTAATCAGGATGATCCTCTCCTGCCTCCATCAGGCAGGACTGGGTCAAAAGCGAACACACACACACACACACACACACACACACACACACACACACACAGACACCATGATAGGTTGAAGGAAGTAGAAGAGGCCAGTGTGCATATTCTCAATCTGAAATTAAATTCAGGCCAAACATTTCTCCCCCCTCCATGCAGTTTTGCATCCATTTTCCTCTATCTTTCCTCCACATTTCACTCTCCTGTTAGTGAGAGAACCCCCCCCACCACCACCACCTCCTAGTAGACTATGAACTCCACACTGGCTCTCTGAACTCTGCGCTGAGCGGATAGTGCCAGTCGATTAGCCACAGGCCCACCTCCCACGTGCAGGCTATATTGCTATAGACTTGCATGGTTCATTCGGCGCTGCCGTTATTGACCTGTGTCTCCTCTGCCGTGTGCCCCCCTCCCCTTCCCACCGGCCTCGCCGTCTCTCGTGGGGTGCTGGAGCCTCCGCTCTTGATCTGCTCCAGACAGACGTGCATTACGACGGTGGTTTTCACACCGGTTTGTGTTGGGTGTTTTGTACTGGTTAAATTAGCAGTGCAACAAGCCTCATTGGTTGTCAGTCATCGTATATAAATAATAATAAGCAATCCCAGATAATTGTTTGGCCAAGCATGCCTAGGGCATTCCGATTGGAAAGCCAGAAGGCAGTGTGTTGATGGATTAAAAGAATAACTGCACAGAAGGAATGGGAGAAGTTACGGGAAACGATCTTGGTGCCAAGTTGAAAGATGCTGAAAGTGATTTAAAATCAGCTTCCATTGGTACTAGCTAGCAGAAAAACAGTCTTACTGAGAGGTAATGATACCGAAATAACTGTAGGCGCACAATCACTGATCTTAGCTACTGCATTGCATTTTCCACCGGTTTAGTTAGAGCTAAAGATGTTTTAAGACTTTAGATGATTACAACCTTAGGAAAATGTACAAGGAACAATTCCACATTATGTCTATTCCCAGACAACAATTTAAAATATTCTTAGCATAGATCACTGCCCTTATTCAGTAGTTTTTAAGAGTACTTCTTGAACAAAAATGATGGACTTTTACAAAGTACATAAACACTTTCCAGTTATTATACATGATATAAAATTTCCCTTTTTTATTTAGAAAAATATTTACAAAGCATACTACAGTAAAGGATATGAACGTTTGATGCAAATCAAGAATAGGAAGGAAAAGTAGTTTGTTTCTACTTTAGCTGTTAGAGTAAATGTTGGATTTGTCTCCAGACACAGATTCAGAAATTGATTTTCAACAGAGAGTTACTATTTGACCAGCCATAATATTTATTTGCAACGCCTCATGAACAATACATTTGCATCCAACCACTTTCATCCTTGTGCCCAAACATTAGAGGCATTCATTCTAGCGGGAACTGTTGGGCTTTTGCCTGATCCCAGATCTGTAGATAAAGAAAAAACGGTTTCTGTGGATTCTCATGCTAAATAGATGGGTGCGGTAGTTCCTCCCCAGCCCTTAGGCACAGGAAACATCTTGGCCCTTATTCGCTGATCTCTCATCAGTTTGGGTAGACACCTTGTAAGAGTCGTAATCAGGGCCCTGCTGGGTGCGGTCGATTCCAGATCTGCAGACGAGGTGATTTGTGCTAATCATTGGATTGGGTGCAGACAGTAGCGAGACAGCCAGTGCTATCCTCACTGCTGGGGTCAGAGTGGACATCCTGATCATAAAGATTGGTATCACCAGGGCCGGTGTCAGGGCAGACTCTAGATCTGTCTCTGTCCCCTTGGGTTGGGGTTAAAGGCAGATAGCATGGCAGGCCTCTGCCCCGCCCACCTCTAAATGGAGGTTCATGGAGGCAGGCATAATTTGCATCTGCCTGTTCCAGTTAAATGGAAAAGCCTGTAATACATGAACAGACAAGGATTTGACAATTTTTATCAACGGGTTTCTGAGTACTGCCGCATGTATTCAAAACCTGCGTCCACCCCCCACGTGCTGAGGTCTCCCAGTGCCCAACGCTATGGTATCTGACTATGTTGTTTATGTAATGAGTCTCCTGATTTTGACTTGAGTATGGTACAGGGCATTGGTAATGGTGGAGCTAAAAATACTTCGACAGGGAGTGTGTGTGTGTGTGGGGGGGGGGAGGGTGTTTGGTGAGTGAAGTGTGTGTGCGCGTCTGTGTGTGTTACCAGCATATGCAGCCACATTTTGTCCTTTTAACAAGCTCTCCTGACTAAATAAATCAGATGAAAGTAATAGTGGGTGTGTGGGAGTGTGTGTCTCGGAGTCTGTGAGAGATACTGAGGTTTGACATGACCCACTTACAGGGCATGAGCAATGGTCAATGAATTACGACCCTGAAGGCTGCCTGCTACACACACGTGCACACACACATACACACACACACACACACACACACCCCTGCTTTCAGAGGACAGAATGAAATGCTCACAATAGTGTTGACAGTCTGAGGGCCCTGTTCCAGTCCACACAGAGAGCCCTCTCACACTCGCTCTCACACTCGCTCCCTCACTGGAGGA
>NC_137509.1:7907500-7912500 GCF_041902795.1 Electrophorus electricus
ACAGATGGAAACCTAATTCTGTCTTTTCTTTCTCTCCTATTCAGAAAGCTACCAATTACAGTCACTTCATTCTCCACCTTTGTATCTTTCCCATGTTTCTCTCTCTCTCTCTCTGTCCCCCTTCTCTTTAATGAGCAATCTCGTAAATGTCAGAACCTCTCACTCTCCTTCTCTTTTTCTTACCTTTTTCCTCCGATCTCGCTCCCTCTGAAATGATTGCTCCAGAATGACGCTGAGGTTCGGGGGTTAGGCAGTTGCACTCAGGAGCTTCACATGGAGGACAGAGAGAAGAGAGAAGGGGACAGAAAGAACGAAAGAAGGGAGCATGCGGTAATGGAAGGACGGGTGACAGAGATTACAGCTCTGGTTGCGAGTGGCACGTAATTGCGCCGTGCATCTGTCAGAGTGAAGTGTGCCATGGGGGCGGTGTTTTATAGCACACTTTTTCTCCGAGGCAGCAGCACTTAAAGATAGAGCTGTAGAGGTGCTATAAATATGTCTGTTCTTGTGCCAAACGTGTCAAGTGAATAATTTCCCCTCTAATGTTTGTGTGAAATATTCCACGGCTCTCGCTCGAAGGTGCCCAGCCGGCCTGATCTATGATCAGTTTCTTTTGCTTAAATCTCAGTCGTGATATTTATAAAAGAAACTGCAGAGCCAGTCCCACATCAGCAGTTAAAAAGTCCTTTCCACCAAGGTGAAAAATGATTGGTGTGCTTTCAAAAAAAAAAACACAGATCTGCACAGATTCTCTGATCAGCAGATCATTTCCCAGGTTTTTACTGCATGTGATTTGAAAATTGGAGGCCCTGCATAATATCTATAATAATAAATTGCATTTTTTTTACCACTTAAAATAAATTAGAATTTTTACCACTTTACTTAGTTAAGGAAGACAGCAGGCAACAGAAGTTTTCAATCAACTTTAGTTTGCGTGAGGTTTTGGGTCAGCGTGGGTGGGGTCAGGAATGGGGGCGGAGCTCCAAGTACTGGCTGCATCAGTCCTGCCTGCTTTGATGGGTTAATTAACGACCCTGTAACAGAGATAATTAATAAGAAGACTTGATTAATTACAGCGAGAGATGTTCTTTTAAGCGCGGAGGATGGTGTGAGAGTGCAGGCCACCCGCTTCCAAGCTGTTTTGCTCTACTAGGCTTTGTGTTAGTTGCATGTGTGTGTGTGTGTGTGTGTGTGTGTGTGTGTGTTTGGAGAGAACTTCAGAGAAAGTGTAATTGCTGGCTATTTTCCAAGTGCTTGTTGGTTTGGGCCTCAATAAGATTATTCTGCAGGTTGTGTGCGTGTGTGTGCCAGTGTGTGTGCATATGTGTATGTGTGTGTGTGTGTATTAATCGCGCATGTAGTCCAAGCTCAGGACTTAAGTGATGTCCTTTTGGCTGTGGCAATGCAAAGTGCACCACAGGGATGCGGTGGGCTGTAATGGAAGCCTGGATCAATAAGCTGAGACTGTGTGGCCGCGATGGTTTCACCACAGCTGATAGCACAGCCACTGGGCTTGTAGAAACTGCATTTAGGCAGAGCTGCATGTCAGGCACATTTAGGCTTCTTCCCGAAACAAAAATCTTAGCAACCTTCATACCGAGTGACTCCAGGAGAGTGCCGAGACAGCCCTGACAGCGCGGGAGGGCCCAGCCAATCACAAAACACTTCCAAATTCCACTTGCAGAAAAATGTGTTATTCTCATGATATTCATATGATGTTGTTCTTTTGCAATGAGGGTCTCTCTCTCTCTCTGTCTCTCTCTCTCTCTCTCTCTCTCTCTCTCTCTCTCTCTCTCTCTCTCTCTCTCTCTCTCTCTCTCTCTCTCTCTCTCTCTCTCCTGACTCTCTCACGCTCTCGCCCTCTCTCTTGGCTGTGCTCTTTCTCTCGGCTCAGATCAGTAGGGTATTGAGCCCCGCTGATGGTGGATAAATGCCCGCTGTCAGCTGAAAGGGACGTGCTGGCGGACGCTCGCGTTTGCCTCTGAACTGCCCCCTTCTTCTTTTCTTTTCCTCTGACAAAGGCATTCTCTCCGCTCCGCCTCGCCCCCTCACCCCTCAACCCATCTCTTCTTGTCGTTCTTCATCACTTTCTCCGCACCACTCTTACTTTCTGTCTCTCTGTTCATCTAGCATTTAGTGGTCTTTTTAAATGTTTCTCTCTCTCTCTGCATTCACCTGCCACTCTCCTCTGTTGGGGGTCTGACTAATTATTCTTCTCTCTCTCTCTCTCTCTCTCTCTCTCTCTGCTACAGACACCTGGCTTAACTCAGTGGGGTATCTCTCCATCCATCCTTCCCTGCCCCCTTTTTTTCCTCTTTTCATTCCTTCTGCCCCTCCTGTTTCTCTTTTGTTGTCTCTGCTCACATTTTTCTTTCCTTCTTCCCCTCTCTCTCTCTCTCTCTCTCTCCCTCTTCCCATGTCACTCAGCCAGTTAACACAGTCAGCAAGTTAGTGTGGACTTTTTATGGTGTGAATATGAAACTTTTATTCAGTGGATGTGAATAATGATGAGCCATTTCCCCTGTTCTCTCTGTCCCATGAGAGGGAGAGAGAGAGAGAGAGAGAGAAAGAGAGATGGAGGGAGGGAGCGTGAGTGAGATGTGGGCGGTTCTGTTTTCACCTCTCATCACAGCCCATGCAGGTGTCTCTGGTAGTGCCTCTCATGACTTTTGAACCCCTAAAGGAGAGAAAAATTGATACTAGCCCCTTCATGTTTGATTATCCTTAACGATTTGAGAGATCTTTAGTAAGCCATCTGCGCCACCAAGTATGTGTTTTTGTATTTTGATTGTTTTGCTGTGTGTGTGCGTGTGCGTGTGTTCTGCATGTGTGCATGTGCGTGTGCATGTGCGTGTGCATGTGCGTGTGCATGTGTGTGCGTACGTGTGCGTGCGTGTGCGCGTGTGCATGTGTGCGTGTGTGTGCGTGCGCGTGCGTGCGCGTGCGTGCGCGCGTGCGTGTGCGCGCGTGCGTGCGTGCGCGTGCGTGTGTGCGTGTCGGTCATAGCTGTATGCCCCCCCATGGGACTCCTGTGGTTTAAACCCGTGCGTATCAAAAAACATTCACCTTTTGCTACTCCTCTTATCTTTTCCAATATCTCTCCTCTCTTTGATCGTGCCTCCGGGACCACACTCCATAGCTCCAGCCCCTCGAGTCCTCTCCCGCCAGAGAGCTGTCAGTCACTCCCGCAGCTGTCAGTCAGCACGCTGACAGGAAGCGCTCCCGAGAGAGCCATTTCAAAGGCCGCATGGTGTGATTGGCTGTAGTGGGGGGGGGGGGCTGTAAAACACTTCTGAATTTTACCCAGTGTGGATTGTAGATAAAAGTGCTGGATTTTAGAAAAAGAACCCACCGGGAGTGTATTGCAGGGAAGTTAAATAAGGCATGCACAGCATTATCATGTATGCACACACACACACACATACACGCACACACACACACGCACACACGCGCACACACACACACACACACACACACACACACACTCACTCACGCACACACGCACTCTCTCTCTCTCTCTGGCAGTCATGAGAGTGAAATTGGCATGACGCCGTTCAATATCCTGACGGGAGTGAGAAGCAGAGGTGTTGGCGTTTCAGACAGCAACACTCCCCCCCCATCTCTCTCTCTCTCTCTCTCTCTCTCTCTCTCTCTCTCTGTCCATTTGTCTGCCCTACTTTCAGGAATACATCCCTCACTTCCTCCCTCTCTCTCTCTCCCTCTCTCTCGCTCTCTCGTTCTCTCTTTCGCTCTGTCTGTGGCTAACTGTTGATTTTACCACAGGGTTGTTTGACCCCATAGTCCTACAGGGACTGCAACCTGACCACAATAAGGCCATGAGGGGGTAGAGGGTGGGGGGGTGAGCTTGGTGGTTGTGGGGGGGGTCATGGAACGAGACTCGAGCTGAGCCTGCGCATTTAGAGAGAGACGAGCAGGAATCACTTTCAGATGCATGTGCCAGGACGGTGACCGGCCGCTCTCCCGAGGCGTTCAGTGGGGCCACCAGATGGCCGTCAGGCTTGCAGGGGTGCTGAACTGGCCACCTGTCATCACCCTGGCCATCAACCCACCAGTCTTGGCCTCAGAGCATCCAGAGGTGGCCCTGCACGCTGACAGGCCCAGGGCTGGAGTCTGGGCCCGATCAATTCACGCTGCATGCTAAGCGGTGCGCTCATGGTGGCGCTGGATCTCCCTAGTTTGTGTACGCTTGTGTGAATGGCTGGTGTGATGTGGTGCAAGAAAGACCTGTTGCCTATTTGACATTATTATCTGTTGTTTATTGAGGCATTAGTGAGGATAGTTTAGATAGCTACAGTGGCCAGCTTGATTTTTAGGAAACTACATATAATATTACATGAGTTTGGTGAAATACAGTTTAGTGAACCACACAGAGACAGCTCCAGGTTTTTGGTCATTTGTGGCAGTATTTCATGTTTGGCCCAGGCCCATCTGTGGAGGTTTATACATCCAGTGTCTGCTCTCTGCTCCTCAAGAGCTCGAAGTCCTCACTAAGATTGTCAGGCGATCCTGTGGAGAGTCTGTGGTGATCGGGTGTCCAGGGCAGATCCCCACAGGGGCCTCCATAGCCTGGCCCCTGGACTCTCTGTGGCCCTCAGTAACCTCCCTCTATCAGGCCATTAGGTTGAAAGTGAAGGTTGTACTGGTGCCAGATCCTGAAGACTCACTCTCACTCCCACACACCCCTTTGTGCAGCCTCACAGTGAAGCTGAAAAGGCCACATGCTCAAAGAACTACAGATTAACACACACTACCACAGAGGCTAACGGTCAAACACCAGCTGATCTGAAAGAGGCACCTTAGGCTCCAAAATGTACTGCACCTCTGGAGTCTCATGAAGGAACAGCTGTGTGTATGACACAATATAAATAATGCATGTGTGTGTGTGTGTGTGTGTGTGTGTGTGTGTGTGTGTGTGAGATTTAGTCTGGGCCCCTGTCAGCTCTCACCTCTGAAATGCCTTTGTAGTTCTAACTTGCCAC
>NC_137509.1:7917500-7927500 GCF_041902795.1 Electrophorus electricus
TTTCTTTTTCTTATTTTTCATTTCTTCCGTTCAGCAGGTGTTCTTCCTGCGCTCTGCTGAGACTTCGAGTCCACGTCTCACCTCCACCACACCTCCACCACCCCCATGCTTCAGTCTCACCACCACTGGTTTTGCCAGTGTTCCTCTTTCACCCCACCATCTCTCTCTCTCTCTCTCTCTCTCTCTCTCTCTCTCTCTCTCTCTCTCTCTCTCTCTCTCTCTCTCTCTCTCTCTCTCTTTTTCCTGGCCTACACTTCTAGAATGTTTGCTTACCCATTCTCCAGTGCAACTCTACTGTGACAGGGCCTCCCCTGGGTAGATAACAAGAAAAGATATGCCTACCAGGAAATGCTGCCGTGTGTGTTGAAGGTGTTGAGGTGTGTGTAAGTTGTGTTTGTATGCGGGCCTGTCTACATACAAATCCCTGGGTGCACCTGCTCCTGGAGAATGGGGGGGGGGTGCAAAGCCAAAACCACTATTTGAAGTGTGTTTTGAATCAAGCAGATTTTCATAACTCTGTCTGTGTGTGTGTTTGTGTGTGTTTGTGTGTGTTTGTTTAGGGTAGGGAGAAGTTAGAAGCAAAGATAGCAAGTCCTGGCTGTGTTCAAGAATCCAACTATAGAATGTGTTAAGAGAGTGTCGACTGTGTGTGTTCCTGTCTGTAAGAACAGGCTGATAGCCTCAAACCTGTGATAAAGATGGAGGAAATTGTCATCTTGCACACACACACATGCGCGCAAACTCACATGGCTGCATTCACGTGTTTTCCATTGTTTGTCCTGCCTCGGAGTACGCTGTCCTGCCTTGTCCCGAACTAGCTTGAACTCCCCTGCGTGTTTGCCGACGGCCCGTTGGCACTTTGATGAACTCTCCCCCACCGTTCATGTGCTAATGCAGAAAGCGCCTCTGAACTGTTCAGATGTAAACACCTCCTGCAGGGGTTAACCGTGAGAGAGCTGGAAATTACCCTCGTCTCTCATTATCCTTGTCTCTCATGTAAGCTCAGGGCCCTTTAGCCAGAACTTTAGTGATGATAGGAGCCATAAAGCTGCTCTCAGATCAGTGTAAACAGAGCAACTGTCACCAAAGCTCATGTGAAAGTGTTGAAATGATAATTAGGCCTCAGCACGTTGAGAGGGATAGTTGTGAGTCTGCACAAAGGAAATTCTAAAGGAATCACACACACTTCTGCTCTGTTTGGAAACATTCTAAAGGAATCACACACACTTCTGCTCTGTTTGGAAACATTCTAAAGGAATCACACACACTTCCGCTCTGTTTGGAAACATTCTAAAAGTCCACACACTTCATCGTTGGAAACATTCTAAGGGATCACACACTTCCATCTGTTTGGAAACATTCTAAAAGTCTCCACACACTTCCACTCTGTTGAAACATTCAAAGATCACACCTTCTATCAGTATTTGACAAATTCTGATTTGAGCTCTTTAGATCAATGGAAGGAGACTTACCGTTTTGAAACATTCCTGTTGCCTGGTATGCTAGTTTATGCCCAGTCATTTCTTGCTGCAGGAAAAGTGGCATGAAAAGGCAAAGAAAAGAGTAGATGATGGATGTCTGAGGAGAAGTAATGGAGTGAAGCTCTGTCAGATCAGGGTGTGTCTGTAGAGGAATGCCGCCCATTTCCTGAGGTGCCATTTCAAGACAAAAAACAGGCACTTTTGAAAATGTACTAGTGTGTGTGCATGTGTGTATGTCAGTATCAGGAGAGGTGGGGGGGGGGGTCATATGTTGGTGGTCACTACAGGTCAGTGCACCACATATATCCCACAACTGCCCATCAAATCTCATTTTTCTGGGATGATTCCGCTAGTTTTATATCTAGATATCTTTTTGAAGCTGCCACACAGTCTGAGCCTCTGACAAATAAATAATTCTCTCTCTCTCTCTCTCTCTCTCTCTCTCTCTCTCTCTCTCTCTCTCTCTCCTCTCTCTCTCTCTCTCCTCTCTCTCTCTCTCTCTCCTCTCTCTCTCTCTCTCTCTCTCTCTCTCTCACCCCCAGGTTTAGTGATGATCGGGGCTATGTCCTCTACCCCCAAATTGGGGATCGTCTGGACCTCATCTGCCCAGCATCTGATCCCCCGGGGCCCAGGGCTCCAGCAGAGTACGAGTACTACAAGCTCTATCTTGTGTCGTCGCGGGAACAGGCAGACAGGTGTGAGGTGACAGGCCCTCCTAACCTGCTCCTGACCTGTGACAAGCCCAACAGTGACATGCGCTTCACCATCAAGTTCCAGGAGTACTCACCCAACCTCTGGGGTCACGAGTTCAAAACGATGCACGATTACTACATTATCGGTGAGTGTGTGCGTGTGCGTGTGTTTGAGTTCCTCTGGCAGCTGGACCACTGTTGCTGACATCTCAGCGTGGGGGAATGCGATGGTGGCATTTGTTTTGGATTTATTTTTGTTTTTTTCTTCCTCTTTTTTCGCCAGTTCACGGTTTACACAGGGGTGAACCTTTGGCTCTGGATGACTGTGAATTTTATCAGATGGAACCATCTTGTTAAAGGTCATGTTTCTGGGGGTTGTTTTTAAAACAAGGTGCAGCAGCAGGGAGCAAGGACAGGCCAACACAAACATGCTGGCTTGTCAAGGCCACACTTCGGTCTCGAGGAAAGTCTGTCACAGGCACGCTCGCTCTCTCTCACACATCCATAAACCAAGTCACCAAACACACAGACGTCTGGCTGCTGTTTTAGCGTCGATTCCCACATTCAGAAAAGAACGAGAAACAAAGAAAGGGGAGGACAGTGAGTCAGTGAAGTGAGAGAGGGAGAGAGAGAGAACAGGGGAAGAAGGAGGGCAGTGGAAGAGGAGAGGAGAGAGTGAAAGAGAGAGAAGGGAGACAGAGAAGAGAGAGAGAGAAGGAGAGTGAGAGAGAGAGGAAAGGGGCCAGGCTGAGGGAGTGAGAGGAAGGGAGAAGGAAGAGAGGGAGGAGAAGGAAGGAGAGAGAGAGAGAGAGAGACAGGGAGAGAAGAGGAATGAGAGTGGAAGAAGGAGGAGAGAGAGTGAGAAGGAGAGGGAGACAGAGAGAAGGGAGAGAGAGAGAGAGAAGGAAGGTAGAGAGAGAGAGAGAAAGAGTGAGAGAGAGGGACAGAGACGGAATGAGTGAGAGAAAGAAGGAGAAGAGGAGAGGGGGAAGAAGGAGAGAGGAGAGAGAGAGAGAGAGAGAGAGAGAGAGAGAGAGAGAGGGAGCGAGGGAGAGAGAGAAGGAGAGAGAAGAAGAGAGAGAGAGGGAGAGAGAGGGGAAGAGAAGAACAGGTTAGACTGAAAGAAAGGAGAGTGGGTTTGTTTGGAGAAGTGGGTTGGACAGGAACCATTCCTGTTCTCTGCTTATAACCGTCGTGATGTGCCAAGGAAAGGAACAGTGTTGGAATTTCATGATGATATGATATCAATGACCAAACCTGTTAGGGCTCTCGCTATAGCTGTGGAATTATGCAAAGGTGCATAAAAAGCACTGAGTAAGGACACACTTAAATCAGTTTACCAGTCCCCTGTCTAAGTGAAAGTACATTGATTTCAAGAATGCACTCACACTTGGGGACAGTCCTCCATGGTGACCACAAAGTGACCAGTGTGTATTGCATCTGCGTTGTCATGCTGTGTGCTATGGGACTGTAACACCGGTTGTCATTTACTGTGACATTATTTAAGAGATAGCAGTCCAACACGGTTATTAAATTACTGAAGTAAGTGTGTGTGTGTGTGTGTGTGTGTGTGTGTGTGTGTGTGTGTGTGTGTGAGAGAATTAACACAAATGTGCCCATACATGTGCATGAGGTGGTAACGTTACTGTGTTTTGACATTTCCACATTCATTCTATCTAAGCAGCAGTGTCACTGCCATTAATACACACACACACACACACACACACACACACACACTCCACACCAGGGCCTTTATCATCACTCCAACAGACCCAACAAATCGATTGACAGGTTGAGTAGATCGATGAGGTCTCAAATGCAAGGTCAGACGTGCACACAAACACACACGCAGGCACACTCATGCACACACACACACACACACACGCACGCACATGCACGCACACACACTGAGAGATAGAGACAGACGGAGAGGTGGGCTAGCTGGAAGATGACACCAGCCAAGGGAGAAAGAATGATATGATAGAGAAAAAGAGGGAGCCAGCATGCTGGAGAATGATAGAGGCAGGCAGAGAGACAGGCAGAGCATCAGATGGAGGGAGAGGGGAAGAATCAAACAGACAGACGGGACAGAGAGAGAGAGGCCGAGAAAGGCCAGCAGGCCGGGAGTGAGTCCTTGTCCCCAGAGTGCTGCAAAACAAACAGACACAAACGAAAGCCTTGGAAAAGCATCCGCACCTTCCTAACAACCAGGACCCCTGCCTGTCGGAGCACACCCCTGCCAAAGCAAGCGCTGTCGCTCTCGCTTGCTCTCTCTTCCTCCCTCTCTCTCTCTCTCTCTCTCTCTCTCTCCCCTCTCTCTCTCTCTCTCTCTCTCTCTCTCTCTCTCTCTCTCGCCCTCCTGCCTTGCCTCAACGCCAGCGTCCGCGCAGCGTATCGTCTCATGAAGCGTGGCAACAGCAGGAGTCTGGGAGAGCAGAGCGGGTGGTCGATGCCCAAACACCCCCCCCGGGAACCCACGCCGGGCGCACTTCCAGCACTGAGCAACTCCTTTCCCACTGCTGCCTCGCTGGTGTGTGAAAACAACCCAGATCAGCCGCTTCCCTGCACGAGCAGCGCCTGACGATCCAGCAGGATCCAAATGTTCCCATACAAACTATGGTGGCTAGAAAGACAGACAGAATGAGAAAAAGAAAATGAGAGAGAGAGAGAGAGAGAGAGAGAGAGAGAGAGAGAGAAAGGATCTTCATGGACACGGGAGAGGTATGGAATAAGGAGAAGAGAAACAATTTGGATCATACAGAATGGGATTTTAAGGGTCACTGGACGTGTAATTTAGTTGTGTGTGTGTGCGCGCGCGCAATTGTCTCTGAGCAGCCTTCATCTGTTTTACATGCTTGATTGCCTATGTGTAATGATGACATGGTATTTTAATGCATGTGTGTACGTGTGTGTGTCTTTGTGTGTGTGTATACTTGTGTGTGCGAGAAATCTGTAAGTGTGTATATACTAGACCTCTGCCTTAGGGAAAATTGCTTTTATTTGACCTGCTTAAGCATGCGTTAATTTATTCAATGTGCTTTAAATTAGCCTGAAGAGAGGGAGGGAGGGAGGGAGGGAGGGAGGGAGGGAGGGAGGGAGAGAGAGAGAGAGAGAGAGAGAGAAGAGAGAGAGAGAGAGAGAGAGAGAGAGAGAGAGAGAGAGAGAGAGAGAGAGAGTGTTAGGGGAGGCTGGACATCCTGCTAGGTTCCATCCCTGAGATCTTCCTGCCACCTGCTTGCATTACTGTATTTTTGAAGGTCTTGTTTTCAGAAATTCAGTAACTAATAAGCATTACTTGGATTGTACGTTTAACACTAATTCTAACCACTGAACATGGGGGGGTTGCTACAATCCCCTCTGTTACCTGACTGGCAGCAGTGTGTGAACACATCTTTAACGATTTATTTTTACGGTTATTATATATGCATAATTCTTGTACCTATATCATTCTCCAGCCATATGCTGAGAGGTGAAAATCCAAGGAAGAGAAAGAGAATTAATTTAATTTAATTTATTGAATAATTTATTCCATAATTCCTCTTAATTTCCATAATTGCAAAAGTTGTAATGTTGTGTAATGTTCATGTTATAATACTGCTTTGGCAATACAGTAATTGTATATGGTAATAATAATTGTATACTGCACTGAAATAGAGGGCTTTGATAGAAAGAAAGAGTAAGACAGCTCGAGAGAAGGGGGTTGAGAGATACAGAGTGATAGCGAGTGAGAGACTGAATGATTGATTAGGTGGTTTATGAATGTGTTTGTGTAACTGTGGCACAACTTTAAACTTGTCTCTTTATATCAGCTTACCACACACGTACACACGCGTACACACATTACGTTGTCAGTCGGCATGAAGGCTGTGGTTGCCTGACAGAAATGGATCTGCGCTGTGCTCACCGTCGCTGTGCTGTTGCCGTGGTGTTGCCGTGGCAGCAGGCAGAGACAGATGGCCACCTGTCACTCAAGTGGAGGGAGACAGAGAAGAGAATTAAAAATGAAAGCGAGCTAAAGGAGGGGAAGAAAGTGATAGATGACTGGAAAAAGAAGGAGAGGAAAGATGGGCTGAGAGGTATATCTGGAGTCAGATATACTCTGTAGCCACACACACACACACACACACACACACACACACACACACACACACACACACACACACACGCAGTCAGACCACAGGCCTTGGAGATTAGCAGGCACATCAGCAACCCCCTCTGTAGGTCTCGCTCTCTCGCTCGCTCTCTCTCTCTGTGTGGCTTCTGACGGTTATGGTGCTGTGATGATTTATCTGAGCCCACTTTTTCTGACTAGCAGCACATCCTAAAGCTCCGTATGTCTCCTTGCCTGTGCAGAGCTTTGTTTGCTTGCGTGCGTAAACAGCTCCGTGTTTACTGTAGGTACGGCAGCGGCCGCGGCTAATCGCTTTGTTTATTGTGCATGCTTCCCTCTTTCTCATGTGAATTACGAGAGTGAAGGATAAAAATGAGAGAGTGAGAATGAGAGAGAGAGCAATAGTGAGAGAGAGAGCGATGGAGTGAGAGAGAGAGGAGGAAGAGATGATTGACACGCAGAGGGAGGAAGGGATTGAGGGAGATTCATATCTGATGAATATTTGAGCATTTAAAACCCTCTGATTTGAGTTCCCCGCTTTTGCCTGAAACTAGAGCCATACACACACCACACACACACACACACACCCACCCACCCACACACACATACAGAGAGAGAGAGAGAGAGAGACAGACAGACAGACAGACAGACAGAGACAGACTGTGCAGGAAAAAGTGAAGGGGATGTTGAGAGATGAATGCAGGAATGAATGGAGGAAAGAAGTAGAAAGAAAGTATTGTGGAGGAGTATGTGAATGCGTGTAATGAGCGTGTGCCCTGCGCTCAGACTGGGTTGTTTTCATCATTGCACAATTGCACATCTGACTGCTTCTGCTCTCATTGGACTTGAGGCTCGATCTGCCAATCAGGATGCACCTCAGTGCCAGGGTGCCACAGAGCAGAGCCTGGAACCACACAGCAGTGACTAATATGAAGATGCATGCACGCGCACACATGCATGCGCGCACACTTTACACTTCAAAGTCATACTGGACAAAACTGTTCTAACAACATACCAACACACATACAGAGAGGAGCCAGGAGAGCATCTGGGCTTGGGGGGGGGGGGTTGAGAAAGGGGAGTTAAGGAGGGATGGATGGAGGGATGTACCATAAAGGAAGATAGAAGGAGAAGGAGACCAACTGTGTGGTGTGTGTAAGAGAATATGACAGTTCAGCTCTCTAATTTAGGTCAATAATGAGAACAGTGCTGTTGATTGTAGGAGCAGGCATGTCTGTGTGTGCGTGTGTGTATGTGTGTGTGTATGAGCAGGGGTGTCTGTGTGTGTGCATGTGTGTGCATGTGTGTGCATGTGTGTGTATGAGCAGGGGTGTCTGCCTGTGTGTGTGTGTGTGTGTGTGTGTGTAAGTATGTTTTTATACACGTGTGTTTGTGCCATGTACTTTGCTTCTGCTCAGCCCTTGTTTGGTGGTTTTATGTGGGCCGTGTTTCGCTGTGCATGTGGATGGTTGCGGAGGTTTGAATTACCTGAGTTTCTGCATGAATGACTTCTAAACGTAATCTGATGTTCTTCTAAGCCATAATGACAAATGAAGGCAGACAGCCCACAACACATTTACATGACATATCTTACCAATTTAAATGACATATCTATTCAGGTGAGGTTTGACCTGCTCTGACATAAAACGGAAGATCCACCCAGTTTGGGTAAACTGCTCTCCACAGCCGATCTGTGCAGGGATCTAAGCCATGTTGTGCAATATGGTCCAAATAAAGGAGATTTTGGAGGCTGGAAGAAGAACAAATGTTGAAGCTCAACAGACTTTAAGGGATACAAAGGCATGTGTAAGGCTGCCCGTCCGCAGGCAGCCGCAAGAAATCCAGCACCACTGCCGCTAAAGCTGTAACTGTACACGCTTTCAGGGTCGATTTGGTTTTCAGTACCGGAGCCGAGATTCCATTAGACTTTTTAAAATGTTTGTATTCCAAAATGTATTTTACGGTCCTCAGATTATATTCTGAGGTTATCATGTACTTTAAGAGGAGGACACTCGCCAGAACAACATTGCTAAGTTTGTGAAGGTTTGCACGTAGGTGGCAGAGACAGAACATAGAAACCAGCGCAACATAAGAACCTCGTCACAGCAAGGGAACAGTGTGGTGCTTCTTTACTGTCTCAGGGCTTACACCCCTAACCTTTACTGAAAACACATTTTGATTCCAAGCTGTATGAAGAAATTCTACAGCAGAATGTCAGGGTGTGTGTGTGTGTGTGTGTGTGTGTGTGTGTGTGTGTGTGTTGTGAGCTCTAAACCTCAAAAGAAGCTGAGTCATGCAGCATGACGGCAGTCCAAAACACAGCAGTAAGTCAACAGCAGAGGGGCTGAAACAGAACGGTCCCGTCTGCATCCTGACCCCAGTCGAGGGGTACTGCTTTGTGAGCTGAAGCAGCCTGTTCACAGCCTACTTCCCAAAATGATACAAAAAACGAAGGTTTTATATACAGCGAAACATCACAAAGCCTCTCTAGTGCTCAACAGGCACAAAAAGCAGACGCTTTTGCCAATAAAACACCAGTTATTAAATATATGGTTTCATAAATGTTTTACAGCAATTTTTAAACAATTTGTTCAATAAATGTTGTGTAAAATGATGAAATCCAGAAAAGGTTTTATGGGTAAAAAACTTGTGCAGGTCTGGGCGTGTGGGTGTTGGGGTTTCATCCTGTAAAAATCCAGCATTTAAAAAGTCTCCTATAATTGCTAGTTAACACTGAAATTCATTTTACTCCTACTTTTCAAAAATTAACATGCATGCTTGCTCAAACACACACATGTAAACACGTACATGCGTGCGCACACACTCAATAGCCCCCCTCCACAGCTCCCCCACACTGTCTGCTCTGGGGGTAGACAAAGCACACATTGTGTAACATTCTCCCAAGGAACTACTTGTAGAGGGATGTGTTTCCCGGGAACAGGGGGGTGGTTTATCCAGCGTGCACCCATGCCATTGACCCTTGACACCACCTCTGCGTTCCAAATGCAGAGACATGCAAACATGATCGTGATTTAGTGTGCAAGATCACACAAACATGACCTATTAATGACCATAATGAACACAGTGAGCGTTTACAACACACACACACAGCTGCTGCTACGAAGCCTTGAGTGTAGAAACTCAGCAGAATGTTCACACTCACGCACAGACACACATTCATTTGCACACCCAGACAGATGCACAATTGAAGACCCTAACCCACTAGTCAGACACACATGCCCTAATCACACACACTGTGCATGCTATAAATCTTCCTGGCTCTGTTACACACACGTACGTGCACTCGCTTACACCCACACACACACACACACACTTTGGATAAACAGAGAGAATGATTACTGAGCATGGATGGAGATTAGTGTGGAAGAATCGGGAATCACAGTGCTGAGTGCGTTTGTGGGTGTGTGTGCATGTGTGTGTGCGTGCATGTCGATGTGAATGTGTTTGTGGGGGGAGTGTACATGCATATGTTTGCACATATGTGCATATGTTTGTGTGTGTGCCAGGGTGCCTGAACAGCTTAGCCCCAAAACTATACTCACACACCTGTGTAATCTTTCCCTGAGTTTCCTCGGGCGATCTGCCTGCTGTACTGTGGCTGCTGTCTTTAGCACGACTCTCCTTCTCTTGTCGTCTGCCCTTTTAACTGGAATCGTTTTCAGGACACCTAGTCAATACAAGGAGACGTCTGTTGT
>NC_137509.1:7935000-7937500 GCF_041902795.1 Electrophorus electricus
TATAGCATCTCCCCTCCCCCCTCTCTCCCTCTCTCTCACTCACACACTCTTCTCCCATCAGACTATTGACCCACTTCCCTCTTTTTCCCTCTGTCCCCCCTCATTATTCCTTTCTTCCCTCTTTCTTGTCCTTTACCTCTCCGTGTCTCCTTCCTCTGATGGCTCCGGGTGTCCGGAGGCGGGCCGGATGCAGTGGGCTGGGTGTGGGGTGGGTGTGGGGGTAGGGTGGTGCAGCTGAGGGCACGGTGGGCAACTGAGGCACATGAACAACTCCTCAGGGCTACACACACACACACACACACACACACACACACACACACACACACACACACACACACACAAACATGCAGACGTACACACACATATGCACATGCGCGCATACATACAGACACATATGCACATGCGCACATACACACACACACACACACACGCACACACACACACACAAACATGCAGACGTACACACACATATGCACATGCGCGCATACATAGACACATATGCACATGCGCACATACACACACACACACACACGCGCACACACACACGCGCACACACACACGCACACACACAAACAAACATGCAGACGTACACACGCATATGCACACACACACACACACACACTCAGAAGAATGGAATGGGTCTATGTCAATGCCTGCCTTTTCTAGCTTATTTAGTGCGGGACGTTTATATGGGCTGTTAGCTCAGTGAGAGAGCCAAGGCCTGACTCAAAATAACGGACTGAGGAGGACAGACCCTCAGCAGGGAGCAGAGAGAGGAGATGTGACAGGTGAGGGCACAGATCGTTAAAAATCAGCTGAAGAAAGAAAATGATTGAGGAGAAACAGAAGTGAAAGGAGAGAGAATGATTCTGACCCTTACAGTGTGATCTGATTTCTGAAGGCTCAGTGACTAGTACAAGGCTAGAGGCTGGTGATTAGATAACTGCACACACTACACACACAGTGACCCCTAACAATGAGCTAGTCGTTTCTTAGTCACTGTGTAACAGGTGCAGGTCGTGTGTGTGTGTGTGTGTGTGTGTGTGTGTGTGTGTGTGTGTGTTAGAGGTTTGAATTCTTTAGAGGTTTCTGGAGAGCTGAAGGGCAGTGTGTGTTTGTCTGTGTGTGTGTGTGTGTGTGTGTGTGTGTGTGTGTGTGTGTGTGTGTGTGTGTGTGTGTGTGTGTGTGTGTGTGGGCATGCACGCTGTACTCATTGTAAGCCTGGAGATGTGAATTGTAGGAACACTATCTCTGTGTCTTCTGTTCACCTTTCTAAAGCAATAGAAAAGATCAAGGTTAAAACAATATTCATAACTATATCTGTGAAGAGAGAGAAAGAGAAATGGAGGGGAGAGAGAGAGAGAGAGAGAGAGAGAGAGAGAGAGAGAGAGAGAGAGAGAGAGAGAGAGAGGGAACATCGCTGACCCATTTCTGCAGGCTCCTATTCTAGTGACTGATATAAGCAAGACAGACCACACACACACTCACACATACACACACTTTTCCATGTCAACCCTTCACTCACACAAACACATTTTCACTGTATTATCTGACTACATCAAAAACCCGACATCTGAGTTTTCTCTTCCGTCTTTTACTGATAAAAACCACAAACACACAGATAACAGCATTCTTAGCCCGTAAACCCGATTCAGGCCCTAACAATATTCCTTCCAATCTTACCTTGGTAGATTCGAGCTTTTCAAATGTGACTCATCCTGATTACACTGAAATCACATCATCCAAATATCGTTGTGGATACACACACACACACACACACACACACACACACACACACACACATATACATGAACACACACTTCCTTCAGAGATGTGCAAATACACACAGACACACACACACACACAGTGTTGTGTGCCTGCCTGAGTGCCCAGTCGAGTAGCCTGACCCAGTTTGGTCAGATGTCCTTCCTCTGTGAACCACATCTCCTCGCTGCTGCCCACCTCTGTGCCCATGTGGCAAAAGCATGTCCGCATCACCACCTGTTACCCACAGAGAGCTCCATGCTCTCTGAACCTATCCCACAAATCTGTGCTCCATTCACAATGGCTGTGTAGTTAATGGGGCGTGGAGTTTTCCCAATTGCTGTCCGTGGCCAGCTCCCTGGACGTAATCCCTCTGTGTTGCGTTCCTCGTTCCTCAGTCCTGCGGTGTCTCGCTCAGTGCGGGGTCTCTGCCGTGCAGACATCAGCGTCCTCGTCCTCGTCTTCTGTCCTGCTTAGTCCGGTGTCTCTGTCTACAGCGTCCCATAGCACATCTCCTGTGTTCATAGTTCACACTCTCTAATTCTCTGTCTTATTTGGACAAAAAAAAAAAAAAAAAAGAAACCGTTTTCAGTCCAGCTACTTGATGTTTGTGGGTTTTAAATCAAAAGCTCTATACAAGCAAAAACATTGTGCAGTAATTTCAGTATGGCAGGTTTTAAGGTATAAAATGTAATTGTTAATCATTCATTTCATTCTGCAGGCTGCTGTATTACCA
>NC_137509.1:7942500-7957500 GCF_041902795.1 Electrophorus electricus
TCCAAAAACAAACACTTGTGCAAGACTAATCTCTGTGCTAGTCTGTGTGCTGGGCTGTACATGTTATGCTGTATATTAGATTAGGCATGTAGGCTGGTCTCTAGACTCGTCTCCAGGCAGTAGGCTGGTCTCTAGGCCAGGCTGTATGCTGGTCTCTAGGCCAGGCTGTATGCTGGTCTCTAGGCCAGGATGTATGCTGGTCTCTAGGCCAGGATGTAGGCTGGTCTCTAGGCCAGGCTGTAGCTGGTCTCTAGGCCAGGCTGTATGCTGGTCTCTAGGCCAGGTTGTATGCTGGTCTCTAGGCCAGGCTGGTCTCTAGGCCAGGCTGTATGCTGGTCTCTAGGCCAGGCTGTATGCTGGTCTCTAGGCCAGGCTGTAGCTGGTCTCTAGGCCAGGCTGTATGCTGGTCTCTAGGCCAGGTTGTATGCTGGTCTCTAGGCCAGGCTGTAGGCTGGTCTCTAGGCCAGGCTGTAGGCTGGTCTCTAGGCCAGGCTGTAGGCTGGTCTCTAGGCCAGGCTGTAGGCTGGTCTCTAGGCCAGGCTGTAGGCTGGTCTCTAGGCCAGGCTGTAGGCTAGGCTGTGTAAAACTGATTGTTTCTCACAGCATGGAGCTTGGACAGGTATCATTTGTCAGAAATAGAATCAGTGCAACACACATTTTGAAAAGCAACCAACCTCTCCTGACAGCAGAGACCCTGGACAGTATCTGGCATGGCTGCTGGCCAGTTTGACCTAGGTGGCCAGACGTCCGGTTTTAGGCTGGACAGTCTGGTTTTTCGGCTCCCTGTCCTCCGTCTGGCAAAACACCTGGACGGACACCTATTCATCATCCCGGAATGAACTGGTAGTTGCTTTCCACTGTTCAGTATTATTGTAGTGTGATACTGGGTCACATACCTTTTTCACTGGTTTAACAGATTGCCTTATGCCTCATCTATCAAGAAACTCCATGTGTTAGCAATGTTTGCAATGATGTGAAAATACCAAATCTTTAACGTTCCCTTCCAAGAATTCAATAAGCTTTGAATACTTCAAATGGGTGCCAAGTTTGGAGAGTAAAACACTAATTTCTATTAAAGGTTTCTAAGTCAAATCGGTAAGCCACGTTAGCTAGCTAGACAAGGTATGGTTTTAATTTAGTCTGTGCTGGTGTCTCGTCCCCGTCCCCTGCGTAGCCTCCTGGTGGGGGTGTGCTGTGTTCTTGTCAGCGGTGATTAAAGTGACCAGCCCAGTATTACACTGCAACCACAGCTAAAGCGGCTGAGGCCAAACGTTTGATGCTTCTTTGTGCTTTTGTTTATCAAGAGACCGAAACAGCTAGCTGAGCTCATGCAGGCAACAGACGGCTAGTTCCACCAGACACACTCACCCGCACAGACGGCCAGTTCCACCAGACAAACACACGCGCGCGCACAGACGGCCAGTTCCACCAGACACACAGGGTCTCAGCCCGCAAAGACTAAAGGAACCCTTTCATGTTTTGAAAGTACGACACAAATGTTCTGAATTGTGCACAAAGTAACTGAAAGTGGCACAGTGCTAATTAGACTGTCTGCTTGTTGTGGTTGGGATTTGGTCATGACAGACATGCCAAAGCTTGTGCTTGTGTTTTTGGCGTCTGGCGGATATCTGATTTGCAAGCATGGCAGGGCCTCCTGCGCTAATGCTCTGGGAATGACATGGTAGTGGGAGGGAGCTGCTATTTCAGGTTGCGTTTGGCCTGTCACATGTTTTGCATGCTGAAGAGTCACATGATCACCACCTCCAGTACCTGTGCAGCCAGAAGCATCTAGAATCTCCGGCGTGCCTGGATCCCAGTCAGCAGATGATGCCACGTTGAGTGTTAATGATCTTAAAGTCCTCTGACTCTCCCTTTTGAACCACCTTGGTACTTGTGAAATGTGCCATATAAATATAACTAAGCATTACTTTCCATCACTTCTTTTCCCCACTGCATTTCTTTCCATGTGATCTCTCCTTTATCCTTCTGTGTGTGTGTGTGTGTGTGTGTGTGTGTGTGTGTGTGTGTGTGTGTGTAGGACTCTGGTTGTCCCTTCTCCTTTTTCGGTCTCCTGCATTCACACATTGTGTAATTCATTGGCCAGAGTGAGAGAGGAGGAGGGAGAGGTGTGAAAGCCTGTTTCTTCACACCCCTCCTGCCCTTTTCATTGGCTGAGATGTTATTCCGCAACCCGGAGCTGCGCAGGAGAAAGGGGTGACTTGGGATTTCTCTCTAAATAGGAAAAAAGTAGGATTTTCCTCCTGAGACCCTTTGATGGAGAGACAGAATAAAAAAGAGAGAGAGAGACATTTTCATCTCATTTCATTCCTCAACTTTCCATCCTTCAGTAAATAAGAACAGGGTTCATAGTTATATGAAGTTCAATCTCTCTCTCTGTCTCTCTTAGACACACACACACACACACACACACACACACACACACACGCGCGCTCTCTCGCTCGCTCTCTCACCGGCTCATTGAGATGGCAGACCATGTTGCCAAGGGCGGCGTGTCCTTTCCTGAGCGCTGAAGCCCAGGGTCTGGCTCAGCCCGGCTCCTCACCCAGCCTGGCCCACCGCACACCCCGCTTGTTCTTCTCCGTTCTTTAACATTGTCTTCTAGCCACTTCACTGACCAGGTGTGTGTGTGTGTGTGTGTGTGTGTGTGTGTGTGAGTGTGTGAGAATCCAGGGAAGATGCATTATGGTGTTAAATGTCCTCCAGAGAGGTTCAGAATGAGGCTATATGAGAGCTCTGACACTCTGCACTGGGCCATTTCTGCCTGTCGCAGTTTTAACCCTGCACCTGAGAACAAGGGCTCTGTGCTGCAAAAATGTGCTGGATGCAGGGATGTGTATGTGTATGTGTGTGTGTGTGTGTGTGTGTGTGTGTGTGTGTGTGTGTGTGTGTTTTAGTTTACTCATTTTCACTGTTTCCTGCTCCTCTTTCTTAGCTACGTCAGACGGTACGCGTCAGGGCCTCGAGAGCATGAGAGGAGGAGTGTGTGCCACACAGGGCATGAAGGTCGTGCTTAAAGTGGGACAAAGTGAGTATACACACACACACACACACACACACACACACACACACACACACACACACACACAGAGACATGAAAGTTGTAAATGATGTAGTCGAATGTTACATTTTTCTGGGTTATTCTGTAGTGTCAATGGATTGGATATCAATTTTAAAAACAAAATGTCCTGTTACTCTCTCTCTCTATCTAGCTATCCCTCTCTCTCTCTTTCTCTCTCTCTATGAGTGTTTCCTTATCTGCTGTGTGGCTAGAAGGTCAAGTCTTGTTTTGTTTGTCATCTAAATAAAAGCCTGGTGCAGATTTCTTATGAGATACACACACACACACACACACACACACATACACACACACACACACACACACACACACACATACACACTCAGAGAGTGTGAAAAAAACCTCCCCTATAAGTTCAAAAGGACTGTGGGTGAATAATCCCATTGGCAGGTGACAGGTAGGCCGATGCCGTTCTGCCCATAAGCATGATGGGGGCTGATGGGGAACCCCCACAGAGCTCAGTGAACGTTTCAGCAGCACTGTGAGAGATCTGAGTCTGTCTGGGCTTTGCTTGCGGGTCAAACAGGTCTGATTTTAAAATCTCAAAACCATTTAATGTTCTTTTTAAAAGCCTTTCATTGTATTTCCACAGGGCCCTACGGATTGCCTCCAAAGCCTGCCAAACCCGACCAGGCGGGTCGTACCAACAGCCGAAATCCAGGTAAACCCTTTCGAGTGGAAACCCAGGTTATAAGATAAATATCATATCCCAAACGTACCGGCCAGACGCATGCAACACGTAGCACTAAAGCCCCTAAGTGTCGCCTGGACGCGGAGAGAAAGACAGAGAGAGAGAAGCGACAGATGGCAAGAGAAAGCAAGAGCTGGCACTGGGGTTCTGTTTGATGTATTCCATCATGCTGTTCTTTCTCTCTTCCTCTGTTTTTCCTCTTCCTCCCTTTCTCCTTGTTGCTCTCTCTTCTCCCCTGCTCTCTCCCCGACACCCACCCCGCTCCGTGTGCCGGGCCAGAGCCCGAGGCAGAGTAGGCCTTGATAATAGCTGCCCTGGGAGAGAGGCAGGCCGGAGGGATCGGTGGGGAGCCATATCAAAGAGTTATTATTGCCATTAGTTTGGCGGCCCGGTTTTTGTTGGTCCAGAGAGATGGGGAGTGGGGAGAGAGAGGGAGAGGGGGAGAGAGAGGCGGAGAGAGAGATGCGCAGAAGGGGAGGATAGAGGGAGGAGAGGAGCAGGAGAGAGAGGAGTGAGGTGATGATTACTCATTCTATGGACGTCATGAGTTTGTACTCTCAAGAACATCTCGAGCTGTTCCTTATCTCTTATTCTGCTCTTGCACTGTTTCTCACACACACGCACACACACACACGCACACACACACACACACACACACAAACACACACACACACAATCACAGTGTCAGGTTGCACACGCACACACACACATCAACAAAACACACAGACTCATCGACAGTACTGGCTCATGCACGAACACACACACGCGCGCGCGCACGCTCTACTGTTGTGACTTGTGTGAGGCAGAGAAGGACGAGCTGTGTTAGGGGCGAGGCACTTACAGGGTGCTGAGGAGCTGGACTGACGGGTTCAGAATATTAGAGCATGAGAGGGGAGAGCAGACCAGCTGTAGAACCCCAGCGCACTCAGGCGCAGGAGGAAGGGCATCAAACCTCTGTGCTCGCTCTCGCTTTCTCTCTCTGTCTCTGCCTCTCTGTCTGTCTCTCTC
The DNA here is from genome assembly GCF_041902795.1 of Electrophorus electricus. NCBI lineage: Eukaryota > Metazoa > Chordata > Actinopteri > Gymnotiformes > Gymnotidae > Electrophorus > Electrophorus electricus. Next base: position 7,947,297 of record NC_137509.1, read on the forward strand.
CGTCTCAGTACAGAGAGATCAGTTAGGGTGCTTGGTCTGGAACAGCCTAAGAGCCACGACGGGGAGCGCAGGAGGAGGAGAGGGGTGTAGGAGAGAGAGAGAGAGAGAGGGAGAGGGAGAGGAGAAAGAGAATGTAAGAGAGAGAGAGACAGAGAGAGAGCACGAAAGAGAGGAAATGAAAGGAATTGTGCTCAGAATAATGATGCACCAATTGAGCACTTCTGCAGACAGATCCCCCAGTATTACTGACCAATCCCTCGCCCGGCTGGAGCTCTTGCTGTCACTCTGGCAACCAGACACACACACACACACACACACACACACACACACACATGCACACCTAGAACATAGCCAAGCCAAACTGAGACCACAAGACAGTAGCTGCTTGGCCGCTCCCTCTGCGGCTGCGTGGCAAGTGTGTAATTAGGCCGCGCGGTCTGTAAAGATAACGTCTGATGTCATGGTGGTCTAACCTTGATGCTGACCACATTCCACAATTCGGGTCCTTTCAACCGTCTGTTAAAGGACGGAGACGCTGTCCCAGGAGGCCAGAGGCTTCTTGCTCATTGTCATTGAGACCTGCTCTAGTTTCTTAGCGTAAACTGCGGTGGGGTTCGGCGCACACTGCACCTCATTTGTGTGTGTATGTAATAGACAGTGAGTTTTGTTCCTCCCTGCATGGTGGAATTAGTCAGGATATGGAGTGTGACATCATCATTTCTTTCTTCCTGTTATGGCTTTAATTGATCACTTGAACATGTTTTAAAATTCAGCATTATTATGCACAAATAAATAAGCATGAAACTAAGGCGGTGCACTAATCGTGCAGTTTGGTGTGTGTGTGTGTGTGTGTGTGTGTGTGTGTGTGTGTGTGTGTGTGTGTGTGTGTGTGTGTGTGTGTGTGTGTGTCTGTGCATACACATGTGTAGTATGCCATTTAGTTAGTGAATCTGGGGGGGTCTGGTGGACTAAAAACACTGTGCAGGTTAGTGTTTCCTCAGCCATAATAAAGCTGATTTATATCCATTTATGGCAGGATCATTAGCTAATGATCCAAAACCAGCAGATCAGAACAAGACAGATCTCCAGGCCTGGAACTGGAAATGGAACTGGAACTGGCTGTTTACCAAGTTTGAAACTGCGGTGTTTAGAAATTAAAAGAACTGGGAAAGTACTGTTAAACCGGATCATTTCTATTGGTTAAAGACATTAATTGGCCAGTCAGAGGGCTAATTTGGTCAGGACAGAGGATGTTATCTATAGGGCAGAATGAGGCGGCATTAATGAGCCTTCTGTAACTGTCAAACGATTGTGTCCATGTCAGGAGTCCAGACTTTTCTTCCAAGTCTACCATGACTGTGGGTTTACCAATTAAATACATATCCAAAAGGTTTTACAACTTCCCTAGGATTTTACCATAAAATTGTGTCATGGCAAATTATACATTGATCAACAAGTGTATAAGACTGCCCGCAATATATTTATTGTATGTAAAATGAAAACGTATATGCATATTCATTTACTGAAAGGAAAGTGTTGGGCTAAACGTCTTGTTAAATTATTCTCTTTCCTCAGGGGTCACTGGGAACACTACATTTCCCAGAGTGCCCGGGGGAGGAGCCACAGCGGGCGGCGAGAACGGCCCCCTCCCTGCCTCTAACATCGCCGTCATCGCTGGCGCAGCAGGAGGCTCCGCCTTCCTCCTGCTCGTCACCGCGGTGATCTGCGTGGTGTGCTACCGCCGGCGACACTCCAAACACTCAGAGTCGCACCACCCACCGCTCTCCCTCTCCTCCCTAACCTCCCCCAAGCGGGGGGGCGGGGGCGGGGGCGGAGGCGGCAACAACAATGGCTCGGAGCCCAGCGACATCATCATCCCGCTGCGGACTTCGGACTCGGCCTACTGCCCGCACTACGAGAAGGTGAGCGGGGACTACGGCCACCCCGTCTACATCGTGCAGGAGATGCCACCCCAGAGTCCCGCCAACATCTACTACAAAGTATGAGGACAGAGACCCTGGCACTGTCACCCACCACCTGCACCACAACAGTATGAACCGAACTGCTCCCTGGCCTACAGTCAAGTTCTGACTGTGGCACCTTCAAGCCCTGTGATTGGACCCAATCACTCACACACACACGCGCACGCACACACACACACACACACACACACACACACACACACACACACACACACACACCCCTTAAATCAATGACTGCTGTGATGGTTGAGGGCTTTATATTGAGAGGACACGCCAGTGTAAGGTTTTCTCACTCCCTCTCCTCTCAGAGTGATAAAAGCTCCTAAAGTTCGTCTAGACCCCTCGGAGTGAAAAAAAACAAAAAACAAAAAAACAAAACAAACCAGAATGGATCTGTTACTTCCTGAGGCGTCACTGAGCAACACCTCAGAACCTTATCCTTTGTAATCTATTGGCAAAAACACAAAAAAAACAACAAAAAAAAGACTGAAAGTAAACTTCGTTTTCAGTTTGTCCAATCCTGACCAATGTTATGTGATCTTGAACATTACAATAACTCACAAATAGCAGTTTAGTTTGTTTGTTTGTTTGTTTGTGTTTGCGATTCCTCTGATAAGGGGAGGCTCAGTCCTCTGGCTTAGCCAATCATAGCCCAGTGCTCACATCACATGACTCAAGGCCCTGTGTTTGATTGGAGGAGTCATAGTGGCATTGAAAATCTTGTATATTTTAATAATGTGCATTCTTTGTGAGTGTGTAGGTTAATAATTATGACAGTGCTGTTGCACGAACATGCGTGGGCATAGCGTGTGCTTCAGTCACAGTATGTGAGTGTGTTTCAGTGTGTATCTGTGAGAGAGCATTGTACTTGAGTGAATGTGAGTGTGTTAGACTGTTTCAAAACCAAAACACAAAAAATGGGTGAAAATCAAAAGTGGGGTTGTTTTTTTTTTTTTTCTTTTCTTTTTTTTTTTTTTGGGGGGGCTTTTTAAAATCGCTTTCATCACGTATAGATTATTATTATATATGAATATGCAGTAAAATAATTTCTAGATGTCTTTTTTAAGTTTAAAGTGACATTTCAGTTGCTAGGCTCTTTTTTAGCCACTATTTCTTTTCTTGGCTTTCCAAAGTTCCGACCCCTGTTTCTCCTCCTTTTGTATTCTAAATTAATTTAATCTTTTTATTTTCTTTTGCAAGCCGAGGTCTTATTCCTCCTTTTTCCTTACTCATTTCCCATTTCCCAGGAGTCTTCACTCTACATGTATATTTTTATAGCTCCTACTATGATGTAGTTTTGAAGTTAGACCTCATTTGTAAAAGTGTTGAGGTAGAGGAACAATCTGAGAAAGGTTTTTAAAAAATGTGCAAAGACACTCTTTTTACAAAAAAAAAAAGGAGGGAAATGAAGAAGGGAGGGGAGGGGAGGGGAGGAGGTAAAAGAAAAGAACGTGAGCCCTTCTGTGGGGGAAGCAGGGATGAGCGCAGAACCTTCTGGAAGTGAAACAGGAACACGCTAAAAACGGAACGATAGAAAAGTGTGAGGGGGTGAAGGACCCTTGAAGGATGGCACAGCAGACGGAGGTAACGCGAGGGGGGCGAGTGAGTGAGGTGGCAGCTGTTTTGTATTCTCTTGACAGAGGTGGTGTGAGATCAGGCTGAAGTCAAGCCACGGACACGGAGGTGTTCTCAGCTACACGGAGACACAGGACTGCTGAGGAAAGGAGAGAGCTCGTTTTCTCTCCGACGGACGCACGGACGGATGGATGTATAGAAATAATTGTTCATACCCTCACTCACTTTTTTCTTTGTTCCCAAGAAGCGAGATGGAAATATTTGAGATTCGTTGAAAATTCTTTCAGTCCCACAAATTGCGCCTTAGTCTAGTATGATGCGCACAAGCACTCTCTCACACACACACACACACACACACACACACACACACACACACATGCACACATACAGACAGATATACCTTCACACATATACATAGCCATGCAAGTATGACACACATTTCACACCCTCAGAAAATGAGAATGCACTTGAAAAGACACACAAGTCATTCAAGCAGCAAACTCACAAGTACATGCACACACACACACCCAAAGCAGCACACTCACAAATACATACACACACACCCCAAGTGCACAATCAGAATCCATTCTGGTCGGGCACATGGATGCTGATTACCTCAACAAATGAATTCTGATTGGAGTCTTTTTCTCTCTCTCGCTCTCTCTCTCTCTCTCTCTTTCTCTTTCTCTCTTTCTCTCTCTCACACACACACACACACTCTGATTGCACTTGTGCAGTTCTGGGACTAGATGACACACACATTTTGATTGTGCCAACATGAGTCTCATTTTTTTAGTAAATGTTCCTATGTTGCCGTATGTTGGTGGGTGTGTCCATGGCACAGTGTGGTTGTTAAGGTAGGGTGTTTAACCTGATCAACGTGATGTTTCTCTGGCTTTTTGTGTAAAACTGGGTTGAGACTGAGGGCTTAACATACATACATCACACACACTCACACACACAGACGAATACATAAACATTTAGGTATGGCACCACTTTGCTGTGTGTCTAGTACGCAAAGCAAGAATAAGACATGTTTAAAACTTTGTTATGGAACATGCAGAGTTCTGATTTGAGTACTTCTAAGTTTTTCTTGTGTAACACTGCAGTACGTAAACATCACTGTTTTTGTGTAATGTCAATATTCTCTGTTAACACTTCACAATCAAGTTGGCTACACGTACGTGTTATTTTGCTGTTAAGTGACAAGAATATGGTGCATTCATTTGCCACTGTTTGTGGGTATCTGATACATTATCTGTTGGTCAACTTTCGATTTTCTGTTGGTTCTGACGTTTCATGGCAAACACTGCTTCTCGTGTGCCACATTTCTGTGCTCGGCCGCGGCCGTTCGCACGTGTTTGTGTGCGGTGCGCCTCCCCGCCCGGACCCCGGCCTCCAATGACTCATCGATGGCAAAAGACTGTTGCTGGAGGACCACCTAAGCAGAACGACGTCTCGGTGGACAGCACGGCCGCCTCAGCAGCGAGGAGACCCGGATGTGTCTGGAACTCAAGCATGTGTCGCCAACCCCCCCCCCCCCCGACCCCTTGTGTCATTCGTCATGTCTCGGGAGCTACGCTGTTTTACTCTGAACCCTTCTCCATGCCCTGGGCTCTGTATTTTGCAAGCACACAAAAGCAAGAGAGCGTGAGGAGGAGCGAGAGAGGCGTGTGCGGTGTTTCTAGAGAGCGCTTCGGTGCGTGCGTGTGTACGTTGTTTCTCTGTGCCAGTAGCCAGTGAGTGACGGCCGTCTGAAGGACCTCACCATCTCCTCACGCTGCTGTGTTGAGACTTTGGTGGGTTGCTGCATTTGTGCGTGAGATGTTTTTCCTTTGCTGTGTCCATCCTCCCATCCTCATCACTCCCTCTCTTTCCTTCCACCCCATACGCACCTCTTGAAAGAGAGGTTAAAACAACTAGTACATTCCTTTGAAGAAATGTTGATTAAAAAATGACAAAAATTGTTTAAGCACCATTCTTTGACCTTGTATTATTTTTCTGTTTGTGCGTACATGTACATTTCAGTCTGTGCGCATGTGTATGCGTCTACGTGTGCGTGTGTGTCTGTACATGTGTATGTATGTGTGTGTGCGTGTATGTCTCTGTGTATGTGCGTGTGTGCGCAGCTGTGTGCATGCGTGTGGATGTGTGTGTGTGCGTGTATGTCTCTGTGTATGTGTGCGTGTGCGCGCATCTGCATGCGTGTGCGTCTCCGTGCATGTGTGTGGATGTGTGTGTGTACATGTGTATGTATGTGTGTGTGCGTGTATGTCTCTGTGTAAGTGTGTGCGTGTGTGCGCATCTGTGTGTGTGTGTGCGACTGTGTGCATGTGTGTGGATGTGTGTGTGTGTACATGTGTATGTATGTGTGTGTGCGTGTATGTCTCTGTGTAAGTGTGTGCGCATCTGTGTGTATGTGTGTGCGACTGTGTGCATGTGTATGGATGTGTGTGCAGGTGTGTATGTGAGTGCGTGTGTCTTTGTGTGCATGTGTGTGTGCGTCTCTATACCTGTGTATGTATGTATGTATGTGCATCTGTATGCGTATGTGTCTGTGCGTGTGAGAGTGTGTCTGTGTGTATGTATGTGTGTGTATGTGCGTCTGTGTGTGTGCTCGTTTTGGGACAGGCCACCTCTCGTGTAGAGAGTTGACCATTCAAATAAATGATTTTACTGATTTATATTTAGGTCATTAATTAGTTCTGATTTGGTCCTCTACTGAACTTAACCCAAAATAGAAAGAAAGGGCACCCAACTACAAATATCTCTTTAAATCTCTCAGTTCCACAAGCTATCAGAAGCCTTTTTTTTTTTTTACACAGAATTCTGCCAACATCTGGTTCTTTTTGTCCTTGTTAGTCCTCCGTACAGATCCAGCTGGTGGAGGTAAAATGGCTTCCTATTTGTCAGGACTGCTACGTTACTCTCTAGCATAGGTCTCTTTCAGTGCACCATAATCATTTAAGTGAAACAAACTTCATTAGGTTATTGCAGTCTGATGATGACGGCCATCGTTTCACGTGGGACCGGAGCCTGATTTAAATACATTTAAATAAAACAAGCTCATATTCCCTTCCACAAGATGAGGTGCAATAATAAATGAACTCCTGTTGTGAATGTAACAGGTGCTAAAGTTTCTATCCAAGGGCACAGAGAGGGTCCGGGGGGGGGGGGGGGGGGGGTGAGGGGCGTGGTCTCACGCCGGAGCTTCTGACAGTCCACCTGTGTGTTTGGAAGCCAAGGGTGTTTGGTGAGTTTTGTAATGCAATGCAAAGAGCACTATATGCCAGTGCACTCCTATAATATGGAAATACTAACGTCTCCTGTGAGCCAATGGGGGCCGAGCTAGGCCGAGATCAGCTGGGGACAGAAAAGCGAGAAGGGGAAAAAATGACACACACACACACACACACACAAGCATTCACTCGGTGTCCTGGGGGGATCATTACTTTGTGATCATTTTTCTCCAGATGCACTCGTTCTGATGATGACTATTGATGATGACTGAGCTGATGGCTACCATATGCAGGAAACACACACAGACACACACCCTTTCGCACCTTTGCGTGCCCTTAGAGTCACGTTTACACATACAGTCTGTTAGCCTGCACACACAGCCACAAATCTTTGTACCTAGAACCAAAGAGCAGAATGTCTTTACTGACTACTTAACAATAAACTCTATTTCCTCTGTGCTCCTTTAAGGGGGGAGGGGTCAAACTCATCTACAACTTTGCCCTGAAGTGAGATGAACTGAGAAGATAATCCTGCTTAATCAGATTTGAGCAGGTTTCTGCTGCGAGCCTCCGCCACAAAAAATCAAGACTGGCCCACTTGACTTAATGTCACCACGGGAACCACAAGGCCATGTTGCTATGGGGACCTTTGCTGAAGGGGGGGGGGGGGTGTTTCTCCTGGCTGTAATTTGACCATTTCAAAAGGTGCTCTCCCATCTGCATATCAAACAGCAAAGATGAGAAAACGCAGAACCCTGCAGTGGCCCTGAGTTTGGGGGGGTCATGAAGACCTTCACACAGCCATCTACGAAATGATGGGAGAAAGTCCAGAAGCAGAAAGGTGGAGGCTAAAATTCAACTTTCTCTCTCTGATTGCACCTGTAGGCAGTGGTGACAGAGAGAGACTGATGAAAAGACGAGTGCGTAAGTAGTCACCAGGAGTTCCTCTCCTCCCTAATCTCTCTCTCTCTCATACTGGCCACTGATTTCCCCTTTATTTTTCTCTCTCTTTCTTTTCTCCCTCTCTCCATTTTTTCTCTTACTCTTTCTGTCTCTCACTCTGAATCTCACTTTCCCTTTTCTCTCTCCATCTCTCTATCTCTCTCTCCATCTCTCTCTCCCTCTCTCTCTCTCTCTCTCTCTCTCTCTCTCTCCCTCTCTCTCTCCATCTCTCTCTCTCTCTCTCTCTCTCTCTCTCTCTCTCCATCTCTCCATCTCTCTCTCTCTCTCTCTCTCTCTCTCTCTCTCTCTCTCTCTCTCTCTCTCATCTCTCTCTCTCTCTCTCTCTCTCTCTCTGTCTCTCTCTCTCTCTCTCTCTCTCTCTCTCTCTCTGTCTCTCTCCCTCCCTCTCTCTCTCTCTCCCTCTCTCTCTCTCCCTCTCCCCCTCTACACCCCCTCCCTTTCCCTGAGTGAGAAAAACAAACCAGACTGCTACAGTTAATAGGGCCTGATGACAACCACAGCTGGGTTTGGTAAAAATGGAACTGATAAAGCAAGTGACAGAACAAGAAAGGGATAGAGTGATGGAGGGAGGGAGGGAGGGAGGGAGGGAGGGAGGAGAGTTTGCATAGTTTGCTAGCGGCTACACTGGTGTTCATTTCAGATGATTAACCTGTGACTATTACTGTGTGATATCACAGACGTCTCCGATTACAATAATGCACTGTCAGACACGCAATCTTATGTGCCCTCCTATCTCTTAGCCAGCCTTCTCACCCAACCATGTGCACATACACACACACACACACACACACACACACACACACACGCAAACTCCACACGCACAGTCCCCCAGGCCCTCAGTAAGAGTGGCTGCAAATCTCACAGTGATCCGTGGAAAGCTTTCTGCCCTCAGTCGCAGGTCCTAGGGAATGTGTCCTATCTGAGAATCCCTGCAAGTGGAAGGTGGTCTGAGTTTTCTCACCTATCCGCTCCATTGCGGTGACCTCACAGCCTGCGAGACACAGGAAGAGCCTTATAAGGAAGCCAAAGAGCTGATACCTGGAGCCTGTACAAACAGAGCTGGCAGGTGAGGCTGCATCCGTCACGGCCAGATTAAAAGCGTACCCATGCCTCGCCCGGAAAAAACATTAATTTACAGAAGGAGCACTGGAGTGCCACTGGGGAAACGCTGCTGCTAGTGTCTCAGGTTGGGCTGCTAGTGTCTCAGATTGGGCTGCTAGTGTCTCAGGTTGGGCTGCTAGTGTCTCAGGTTGGGCTGCTAGTGTCTCAGATTGGGCTGCTAGTGTCTCAGGCTGGGCTGCTAGTGTCTCAGATTGGGCTGCTAGTGTCTCAGGTTGAGCCGCTAGCCTCTCAGATCCGGCTATGTCATCAGCTTTCTAAGAACAACAACATAGCACACAATAGGAATGTTCACCACACTCTCCCTCATTGAAGGCAGCAGGCGGGCTGGGGGGAGTGCATGTCCTCACCCTGCTTCAGCGTCCAAACCTTACATGGCACATATTTTTGAGAAAGCTGTAGAAGGTAAGGAAGCAATAGCTTTTATTTATTTATTTATTTATTTAGCAGGGTAACATTAACAGAGTTAAAATGTTCGGAAACACAAGCCACTGTAGACGTCCAGCACGGTAAAGCGGTTGATTTTTCAGACTTTCAGACAGAGTGGGGGCATTCTGTTCTCCTTCCCTGATGTTTCTATTTGAGTGTTTCAGTGTCCAAGGGTTCACTCTGACGCCTGCTGAGCTCAGGCCAGTGTCACCCTGCTCTGAGTCCTCCCACTGTGAAGCCTTGGTATTATGGCCACTGACCTGAAAACAGTTTTGGCCTGCTTCAGCACCTCAGCACACAGGAGAAGGCATTCTACATATGCCCCCCCACACACACACATACAAATGAATACAACATTTGACTGATTTCGCTATTTTACCTGTGTTGTTCTCGGCGGTAACTCATGTTTGGTATGGGGTTTAAAGATAATGTGAACGAGACAAGCAGAAACAATACATCTTGCTGACACAGACACACACACAAACCCAAACCGCAAGCCCTTTGACACTCATCAGAGACAATGAGGGACCTTGCAAAGCCCCAAAATTCATCTGAAAAGTTTTTCCCAAAAAATTCCTCAAGAGACAAGAGCACTTCAGGACCAAAATGGCTCCCTTTCTGTCTCCTGTTCTCTCTCTCTCTTTCTCTTTCAGCCTGAAGAGAAAAAGTAAATGAATTGCCTGCCTGCCCCCTGCACCCCCGACACACACACACACACACACACACACACACACACACTCACACACACACTCCCCCAGCTCTTTATTGGGGCAGCTGCACCCTTTGACCTCTGTGCCTGTGGAATGTGTGTGTATTTGTGTGCATGTGTGCGCGCATATGTGTGTGCACGCCTGTGTGTGAGACAAGAGAGGGTCTCTTTTTCTCCCCATAACAAAG
>NC_137509.1:7977500-7980000 GCF_041902795.1 Electrophorus electricus
TGCATGTGTGTATCTCACCTAATAAAAAAACTTGGCCCTGGTCTTGACTGCCTCATTGGGTTTGCATAGTTCAAATCATAGATCATTGTATGCAAGGAGAGAGAGAGAGAGAGAGAGAGAGAGAGGGGAGTATCTTTAAACTTTCATGCAACTCTACCCTGCTGTGTATGCATATAAATGTATGATTCTACTAATGTGTCTGTGCATGTGTGTTTGTCCGTGTGTATGGGTCTCTGTACTACTGTTCTACTTGCTTCTGTGTAGGCAGTGACATACACACACGCACGCACGCACACACACACACACACACACACACACACACACACACACACACAGGCAGACACCCCTGCTCAAACACACACACACACACACACATGTGCATGTACACAGGCAGACACCCTTGCTCACACACACACACACACACACACAAACACACGTGTGCGTGTACACAGGCAGACACCCCTGCTCACACACACACACAGGCAGACATCCCTGCTCACACACACACACACACACACACACACACACACACACACACAGGCACACATCCCTGCTCAGTGATGTTCTCCATCCATCTCCTGCTCCTTCTCATTCCTCTCATTCTGCAGCTCTCTGGCACCCGAGACCCCCCCCCCCCCCCGCCCCATCTTCACACCAACTCTCTGCAATGTGTCACCTTATCTTCTGTCTTCTCTCACCCGTCTCTCTCTTGCTCTCTCCCCCGTCCCTCCGTGTCTCTCCCCCTCTCTTTCTCTACCTGTCTTTGAGGTAAATGTATTCAGCCACTGTCCCATTTCCATCCTTTGTTCCAGAGTTTGTCTCCCAAGAGACCACCGTGGGCGCCCGTTATAGAGATGGCCAAGAAAAGAGGGTCACTGCATCCCTAATCCTAGAGCAACAGAGATGGGGAGACTGTTAACAAGAATGGTGGGAGGGGAAAAAAATAAAGAAATTGGGTGGGGCAGAGAGAGAAACAGAAACAGAGAGAGAGGGAGGGAGTCCGAAATAGAAAAGGGGAGACAGAAAAGGAGATACAGACAGAAAAACAGATAGAGTCACAAATTGTATTAATCGGTTACAAACAGAGAGATAGAGACAGAGACAGAGAGAGAAAGATTCAGAGAAAGGCCAAAATACAGAGAGACAGGGAAACACAAAGAGAGAGAGACACACACAGAAAGAGAAAGATACGGAGAGACAGGGAAACACAAAGAGAGAGAGACACACAAAGAAAGAGAAAGATACGGAGAGACGGAAACACAAAGAGAGAGAGACACACACAGAAAGAGAAAGAGAAAGATATGGAGAGACAGGGAAACACAAAGAGAGAGAGACACACAGAAAGAGAAAGATACGAGAGATAGGGAAACAAAGAGAGAGAGACACACAGAAAGAGAAAGATACGGAGAGACAGGGAAACACAAAGAGAGAGACACACACAGAAAGAGAAAGATACAGAGAGACAGGGAAACACAAAGAGAGAGAGAGACACACACAGAAAGAGAAAGATACAGAGAGACAGGGAAATACAAAGAGAGAGAGACACACACAGAAAGAGAAAGATACGGAGAGACAGGGAGACACAAAGAGAGAGACACACACAGAAAGAGAACGATACGGAGAGACAGGGAAACACAAAGAGAGAGACACACACAGAAAGAGAAAGATACGGAGAGACAGGGAGACACAAAGAGAGAGACACACACAGAAAGAGAACGATACGGAGAGACAGGGAAACACAAAGAGAGAGACACACACACAGAAAGAGAAAGATATGGAGAGACAAGGAGATATTTTTGTTGTTCATTTTTCTTGCTGCAGTGCTTTGGCAATATTGTTTCATAACAGGCATGGCAATAAAGCTACTTTGAATCTTGAATCTTGAAAGAGAAAGACAGAGGGATAGAACGACAGAGAGACAGAGAAGGGAGAGACAGGATAAGAGGCAATGAAGGGAGACTGGTGAACAAGTGAGAGCAGGCTTGAGGAGTGAGAGACACCTGCTGTTCTTCCTCTGACACACTGATCAAGAGTCACAGGGTTTTAAGAGACAATTCATAAATCCTGGAAGTGTGTGTGTGTGTGGGGGGGGGGGTGTATGTGTGTGTAGGTGTGGATGTGTGTGGGTGTTTTACGACTGCTCTACTTTTATGAGTCCTATCTATTGTAATGTGTCCTACTCTGCCAACATTTTGCTCTGGTGATCGTCAAGGTAATCCCGTAAGGCACGCACATACACACACACATACACACACTCACACACACACACACACACACACACACACACACACACACACACACACACACACACACACACACACACACAACCTACCATTTTACCCAGATCAGCTCATAATAATAACACAGCAGCAGGGGAAGCGGAGGTGGTTATGCTACTGTGAATGGGAGTTTTTGGCTGGCCAGCTGTGACGTGGTCCTCGGTCCAGCTCCAAGGTCCCGGGAAGCACAATGCAGAATGCTGGGAAACAGAGCCCTTGTC
>NC_137509.1:7990000-7995000 GCF_041902795.1 Electrophorus electricus
AGAGAGAGAGAGAGAGAGAGAGAGAGAGAGAGAGAAAAAAAAAGTGGAAGGCCTTTCAAATGAAATCATAGTATCAACCTACATGCCCTCATGTTGACCACAGGCCATTCTTCCTTCTAGGTGTGTGTGTGTGTGTGTGTGTGTGTGTGTGTGTGGAAATGGAGGAGGATGGGTATAAGGGAGTAGAGGAAACACTTGACTGTTACCCCCAGGCTAATGCGCATGAGTGTGTGTGACAGAGAGAGAGTCAGCGAGACAGTGGGAGAGAGAGACGAGATTACGCCTGTGGGATCAGTCTGCATGTAATTGGCACGCTCCACTTTGTCATGCGCTGTGGCTGATCACTGCTACTGGCCTGTACTGGCAGGGCCACACACGCGCACACACACACACAGATGCTTAAATACACACCATACCCCCAGAATGAAAGATGATCCCGCTGTTTGGGGTATGTGGGAGAGTGTATGTGTGTGTTTGTGTGTGTGTGTGTGTGTGTGTGCGTGTGTGCATGCTCTGTTGAATAGTTAATGAGACAAATCCATAGCATGAATATTTGATGATGACATGTGTTCCATATGGAAGGTTCAAAGTGTGCTCCACCCACCGCTTCACATGCAAGTGTGTGTGTGTGTGTGTGGGGGTGGGTGGGTGTGTGTGGGTGGGTGGGTGGGTGTGTGTGTGGGTGGGTGTGCACGTGTGCGTGTGTGTATGAAGAAAGAAAAACACAGTAGATAAAGATATCACATTTATGTGTGGATATGTGTGATAGGGAAAGAGATAAAAAACATTTTGACTGTGTGTGTGTATCTTCAGGTAGCTCATATTGTGTCTTTATCTGTCTTTTTGTCTTTAGAAATCTGTCAACTTGCATGTGTCTCTCCTCTGTTTCTCCTCTTATCACCGTGTCTGTCTATCAGCCTCTTTCAGCCCCTGCTATCTTTCTCTTTTTTCCTGCTTTTCTCCATCTGAAGCCCCCCCGTCCTCTTTCTAATGGACTGGGGGTGAGTGCAGCTCACTCCATCAGACTGATGCTTCATTAGTTATCATGTTTTATTGTCAATATTTTTATTGAACAATTGCTGCTGCCAATTGTGTGGCTTCATTGTTGGTTATCTGTCCACCAGGCTGCCATTTCTATGTTCTTTTTGATTATTGTAATAATTTTGCACATTACCTGTTGTGTGTGTGTGTGTGTGTGTGTGTGTGTGTGTGTGTGTGTGTGTTTGGCTGCCTGTGTGCCAGGTCACTACTACAGCCTTTTCTGTTAAAGGCAAAGTGCCATTTAAATATACTTCAACTTAACTGAATGATTAACAAATCAATGTGTCCGCGTTTTAAATATTTCTTGTGTATTTTAGTATTGTAAACGTATTCATTGCTGTGGGTCTGTTTCTCGGACATCAGCTCCTAAACACTGCAGACCTCCTGTGCTCCTCTGAGCTAAAACATTAAGTCCTCCAAATGTGGGCCAAGTCACACTATCCCAGCACCTCTGGTACAGCTGCACGACCGAGTGCCTCCTATACGGGAACGCATCGGCGCCGTGAGCCCTACCAGAACAGTGGGAACTGGGAAAGCATCTTTCCAAGTGTTCTGGTGATGCTTCTTCTGACCCTGCGAGGAGGAGGCAGGGTGTTGAGGGTGGGAGGCAGTAGAAACCAGCCCCACAGACCCCGTCGGCAACCCGGAGCGGGTTGTGGAAGGTCGTCGTGCGGTCGACGCCCCAGCCTTTCCCAAGTGCCAGGAAGAACACAAGCTGCACTGTGGTCCGGTCCGACAAGTCCTCCAGTGCAGTCGTGCGTAGCGTTCCCTGGCCGCACTAGACCGCCTGGCTCAGGACGCCCGCTGAGCTTCTCGGGGCCCTTGTATCGCGTCGCAGCTCCAGAGCTGTAATAGGAGGCCTTCACTCAGGGTCTTTCCTCGGGGCCAGGCGTTTTCACTGTGCTATGCATGATCAGTGGCATCAGCCTTGATTAGTAATGGAATGGCAACCTTTTAACCTCAGACAGGTCTGAGGGAGAATGAATGGGCTGACCCCACCAAGGACTTATTTTATTGTAATTTGCTCTTAGTGTATGTCACAGCCAAGTCGAGTATATGCCGCCGTGTTTCCTCTTTGACGTGTAATCAACCATTTTATCATGCTGCTGACAGCGACATATAACATGTTAATGCGCGTGCTTTGGTGTGACTGAACAGGCTCTGATTGTCTGGCGTCATTCGGTATCAGCAAAGAGGGATCAGCTGACCAACCACCCTGCCTGTATGGCCAGATTTAACCTGGGGCACCTCTGTACTGTGTCATCATGACCTCTGCTACTCAGCAGTCTCAAGTAAGTGTTTTCCCCTTTTGTTACGTGGACAGATGCAGACTTCACTGGAAGTGCAACGGCAGTAGGCAAACTCCTCTGTCGCGCCGGGGGCAGACGCGTGTGTTTGGTGGAGGCGCTGAGGTGGTGGTCCTGGTGCCTGCCGCTCCACATCTCAGCCCCCACATGGCTGACGTCGTCACTGACTTTGAAGGACAGTGGCGTGCTGTGCGTCTGCTCAATAACCTTGTCTCGCAGTTAGCATGGGTTTTTTTAGTGCCGTCTCTCTCTCCCCCAGCGGACCTGGTGGATTCAGCGCAATTACTTACATTCACACACAAACACACACATTCAAACGCTCACCTTCTCCTAACCACCCAGAGAGAAAATATCAGGGCATGCATACCAAAGAGAGAAAGAAGGAGAGAGAGAGAGAGAGAGAGAGAGAGAGAGAGAGAGACAGAGCAGGGCAGGGGCTATGGAGGGAGAGATGGAGTGATGGGGAGGGTGGAGTGAGACGTTAATTAACCCCCGCCCACCCTATCCTAACACACAGTCTGTTCTGCTGATCCCCCAGCTTTAATCCACACCTGAGCCCCCCCCCACACACACACAGAAACATACTTCATTCTTCTGTGTTTGTCTGGAGTGGTTTACCTAAACTAATGGGCCATAACTGAACTATGGTTGATTTATGATGGGATCACAGGAATTTAGAGATTTGCTTTATAATCTATACATGTAACATGAGCGGGTGGTGTGTGCTTGAGCTGGCTTTAGTCTATGATTCTGTGTGTGTGTGTGTGTGCGCGTGCATGTGTGTGTGTGTGTGTGTGTGTATGTACATATGCCTGTGCATGTGCTTGCACATGTGTGTATGTGTGTGTTTGCCTGTGTGTGTGTGTATGTGTGTGTGTGTGTATGTCTGTATGTGCATGTTTGTGTTCTTGTTGGCTGCTACATCATTGTGATGAGCCAAATCCTGCAGTGAAGGAGCATCTACTGACATTACCCAGCATGCATCCTGCTTCATCTGGATTTTAGCATCACAGCTGTGTGTTTGTGTGCGTGTGTGTGTGTCTGTGTGTGTTTGTGTGTGTGTGTGTGTGTATTTGCTTTGTGATTTCTTTGTTTGTGCCACTGTGTCTGTATAGCTTTTAGACAGAGCTTGCCAGCTTCTGAGTGACAGTTCAGTTTCACTCCCTCCCCATCTCTGCCCCCCAAACACACACACACACACACACACACACACACACACACACACACACACACACACACACACACGCACACACAGTCCTAATTGTAACCATCTCCGTTCTTTCTTTTTGTTCACTTTTTCCGTTTTCCATCTAAATGCTCTCTCTGGCCAAACAGAAGTGCCTGCTCGTGTTTGTGTGTATGTGAGTGCAATTACAATCCCAGGGGTTTGGAGGGCTACCAGCACAACCGGGGGGGGGGGGGGGGGCTGGATGAAGTGACAAAAGGGTGGAAGAGATGAGGAGCAGAGGGAAAACAGGTTCTGGAGCCTCTGCTTCTACCATTAGGGGTTTTATAGTCTTTCATCACATGCCATTTTAAATATGTTTATGTTTCTCTCTCTTTCTGTTGAGCAGCGTGTGGTGTTGATTTCTCAGTGTAATATTCGATGTGGAGTTTGATCAGATTCCATAGCTGGCTGGCCCCTGTGCTCTGGGGCCCTGTGCTCTGGGGCCCTGTCCTCTGTGAGCCCCTGTGCTCTGCCGGCCCTGTCCTCTGTGAGCCCCTGTGCTCTAGGGGCCCTGTCCTCTGTGAGCCCCTGTGCTCTAGGGGCCCTGTCCTCTGTGAGCCCCTGTGCTCTGGGAGCCCTGTGCTCTAGGGGCCCTGTCCTCTGGGAGCCCCTGTGCTCTGGGGGCCCTGTGCTCTAGGGGCCCTGTGCTCTAGGGGCCCTGTGCTCTGGGAGCCCTGTGCTCTAGGGGCCCTGTGCTCTAGGGGCCCTGTCCTCTGGGAGCCCTGTGCTCTAGGGGCCCTGTGCTCTAGGGGCCCTGTGCTCTAGGGGCTGGGGTTAGTGGGCATTTGCCTATCAGACTGGAATGAAGGAGCTGCAGCTCTAATTGGTATGAGTGCCTGGGGCTCAGAACTGGTCCAGTCTGACAGGAAAATACACTCTAACCACAGACCACACAGTCCTGACCTCCATCTCATGCTGACCTTAGGTACCAAGAGCATAGTCATTATGCCAGAAACTTAGATAGAGTGTCTTCTGTGTGTGTGTGTGTGTGTGTGTGTGTGTGTGTGTGTGTGTGTGTGTGTGTGTGTGTGTGTGTGTGTGTGTTTCTTTCAGCTTTCTTTTCTTCTTGCTTTGACTCAGTTTGTAGAAGATAATAACAGCTACGATGATTATGCTTCCTCTGCCCCAAACACTGGAAACTAGCAATTGAAATGTTTGAAAACAGTCTGTGTTTGTGTATATATGTGTGTGTACATATGAGTATATGTGTGTTTATATATGTGGGTGTGTGTGTACTGTGCTCTTGGCATGCATTAAACCATATGTGCATTTTTACTAGTTAGGCGTTATTTTCTGCTTATATTCTTTTTATTTTTCACCAATTTCAGACAAACTATATTATATTCAAGCAAAAATGAAGCTGTTTGTATGTGCTGACGAGTCTACACGCACCATTTGTGAGTCTCTAATTTGTATTTCCAGTG